>NW_023495217.1:180000-245853 GCF_904425465.1 Colossoma macropomum | reverse complement strand
AGTTGAAACACAAACCAACTTTAACATTAAGTACAAAAGCAAGCCACCAAAATACAGTTTCTGATCTAGTGCAGACTGTACAGCAATACAGAATGTTTAGGATGTTACTCATGATAAATCTGTTGGAATGAGGACACACCAGAGAGCAGATAAAAACAGGATTCACCCTTTCTGTAGTTAAATCTTGTGGTTTTATTCAAAACATTTCATAGTAAAGCAGAGTTTATGCTTGTGACCCTCTTCACTCTGTACACTGACATCAGCATGAAAGAAAAGAAAAAAAAGAAAAGCTTGTAAACTATCTGAACTACATACAGTTACTGAATCACACAGAAGCTGATCACTCAGAACCCTCAGACTGAATATTAACAACTTCATACAGCAGCTCTCACTCTAATGAAGACATAAAGAGAACATTTACTCACAGAGTATTACAGAGAGTGACCTGAACTCCATACTGTCCCCGTAATGACTGACTGACTGAACAATGCTCTGTGTTTAACACTCATCACTTCCTGAGAGAGAGAGAGAGAGAGAGAGAGAGAGAGAGAGAGACTTACATAAATGATCACTACTACCAAAACTACCAAAATATTTTTCAAATATTGCTCTTACTTCACAAGTAAATGATGTTGCATTTGTATTTTACACAATATGTATTTTACTAGTTGAACTGATTTTAGACACTGTTTTTAAAGGGATGCACCTGTCCCCTTAGCACTGTGACGTCAACCAAGAAGAAGACACAGGAAACACTGTGCTTTGAAGATAAATGCTCTTTTATTGAACAGACAGCAAGGAAGAACTGTGGCCACTTCTAGCCAGACACTTCTACTCCATGATAGACAGCAAACCCACACAAAATACCCCACAGCCCAACACACAATGACACAAACAACCCATGTGCACATTTTCCAGGTAACAACAACAAAATATTTATAAGTAGAGTCTCTGCTACAGCAAGCACAATGCTAGACCTGAACATCAAGGTCACCAAGGTCATCACACACTGTGCAAGATACCATTGCTCTTCATAATCTGCATTGATCCTGACACTTTATATTAAACAGCAGCTGTTTCATGAATATCTTCTTGTGCAGAAGATCTAGAATCAGAAACTGTGTCCATACATGGTGGTGAAGAGTCTTGGTATAGCTAGTTTGAAAGAGGAAGTACAAAGAGAGCTGCTGCTGCTGTTTCTGCACAAGATGTCAAAATGTCGGTGATGCTGTTGTTGATAGCGTTTAGTAAAGCGTGAAGTCTTTAGCATGAGAGCAGTCATTGCAGTCTCCATAACCAATAATATTACTGGGCTTGATGACTACAGGCCAGTAACTCTTTTAACACCTGCTGTTAACCTGCTGCACTTACCACTGACCACACTGCTTACAGAGCTAACACGTCTGTTGATGATGCAGTCAATATGGATATTCACTTAATGCTACCTATGTTAGAGTTCTGTTTGTTGACTTTGTGGCTTGGCTTTCAACACCATAGTGCCAGAGCTTCTGCAGATCAAACTGTCTCAGCTGTGCCAGATCCAATCAGTCAGTGGATCAAGGATTTCCTAACAAACGGGAGAGAGCAAGTGGGGTTTGGAAGACACACCTTAGATCCCTGGACGCACCGTACTGGAATTACACCAGGTTGTGTGCTCTCACCCCTTCGCTTTAGTCTCTACGTTAATGATTGTGTCTCCAAGGAACCAGCAGTGATAATCAAGTTTATAGATGACACCTCTATGGTGGGCCTCATAGCCAACTTTGATGAGTCTGCCTACAGAAATGAAGTTGAGTAGCTGGTGTCCTGGTGCAGCAGCAACGATCTGCTGCTGAACATACAAAAGACAGTGTAGATGGTTGTGGACTTTAGCCGACCCCCTACATTACTGCCTCAACATCAACTGCTAAGTTGTTTCCACTGTTAAGCCACTCAAGTTCTTTGGAACAACCATATCCAGGAACATGTAGTGGGGGAGGCGGCCAGGAGGTTTAAATCCCATGACTGACTAGGTTGTGCCCTTGGGCAAGGCTGCCCCACTGCCCAAGGTGGCGCTGCTCTGCTGGCCAGATGGGGGCATAGTTTGGACAAATTTTCCTTGTAATACTAATAAAGTAAAGTTCTACACAGTGATTATCGAGTCCATCCTCACATCTTGGTTTCTCTATCAGGTGAGGGTGTCATTGCTACTGTTGCACTAGAATAGAGGTCAGACCACTAAACCACTGTAAATAACCATTCTCTGCTCTCAGACCTCAGACGCTGGGTATGTGTAAGGGTTTGGCTGAAAATGTGTACAAGATATGTAGTTCGAGTGTATAGACAGGTGGATTCACTTGATCACTGTCCCCTGAACTAGACCTTTTTATAGACCCCACAAACCTAGCCCACTGTAACTGTATCATGTAGAAATTTAAATATCTGATAATACAAATTAACTTTTCAATTTCAACACACAGAGCACAGCACCATAAAATAAGACATTTTACATTGTCCATGCTGAGAGATTCATGGAACAGCATGGCCTTAAAGGGGAAATCCCTAAATTCATTTAGAGTGGTCTAATGTGAAATTTTACATTTCAGAGAAAGGTATAAAGTCAGAATTATTCACAGTAGTGGTGATAGGAACCAGGCATCTGAAACTTTTATAAGGTATAATGCCCCTGAAAACAGCCCCACAGCAAGTTATCACATAAAATTATTTTTTGTCCTAGAATATATTTTTATTTATGGTGGAGCACTACACGCAGAGTGTTGTAAGGTACAATAATCCTCCAAGAAAACATTTTTTTTTTAGATTCATCACTAGTTTACCATCATCATAACAAATAAGTAAGTTCACCAGTCGTTTTTAATAGTAAAGAAAATGATCTTATTTGTGTTGTAGACATTATAAAACCAAGTTCCTACCATCACCACTGTAAAGAGTCAGTAAGTTTCTCTACAGTAAACTATTTCACGCCACACCACTCAATCACTTTTTATACCTTATCAATTCCATTATTTAGAAATTTAAAAAAAATCTGTAAAATTTCCCTTTGAGCTGGTCCTGCACTGCACAATTTTTAGCCTGATTTTAACCCTGATTTGTCCCTTCCAACAAATTTTCACTATCTGAAGTGATTTTCCAGATTGGGAGCTCATTTGAAAGTGACTGATGACATGGATGATTTGGTAGTGTGAGAGGGAAAATTAGTCAATCTCTAGTTTTCCGATCAAGCTCCAGAGTGATCAAAGGCCTTCCAGTATTTGCAAAAATGAATCCTTTAGTGTGAGATGGTCAGTGAAAAACTCAACAAGAGATTGAACAACAGACATGTACATGCGCCAGATGCACTACAGACTGTGGAGCTATGTGTAAATGCAGCTTTTATCATGTCCTGCATGGATCCAGATGTCTCTGGCTAACATTGTGATATCAGTCTTACTGGTTCTACTTCTCACAGGTGATGATTAACCACACCCCTGCTGACACAATAATCACTTACTCTTGTTAGTAAGGCAAAACATAGTTGGTTATCATACAAAATATTATTGTTATTTATGAAAATTTTAACTGCTGCACTGCTTGGTCTATTTTGCCTGTGTTTTAGTTTAGTTTTGTGTTGTGTGACTACTTATTTTACTTTTGTTGTTCATACAGTCTGTGTTGGGCTACTGCTGGTTCCTTTAATGTGTGATACAGCCTAAGTTCATAGAGAGTGCAGAATTAACACTGATAATGCCTATCTTGACCACTGAGCATAGAGCTAAACTCTGGTGCAGCTGCTCTCTAGCATATTGACAGGTTAATTTAAGTGGGAGATCAGTGTGAACTATAAAAAGACAAGTTGCCTGGTTTGTTTCTATATTGAGAAAATCCACACTTGTAACATCCTTTATTTGAAAAAAAGAGAGTAAATACAACCAGTTTTCCAAAAAAGTTGGGACGCTGTGCAAAATGTAAATAAAAACAAAATGCACTTATGTGCAAATCATTTAAACCCTGTATTTAATTGAAAAAAAGTACAAAGACAACAAATTAAATGTTGTTTTTTTTTTTTTTTAAATATATGCCTATTTTAAATTTGGTGACTGCAACACGTTCCAAAAAACTTGGATGGGGCATGTTTACCACTGTGTTCTTTCACCTGTTCTTTTAGCAACACTCTGTAAGTGCTTGGGAACTGAGGAGACTGACTGCTGTTTTTTTAAAAGTGATGTTTTCCTGTTCTTGTTTGATAAAGGATTTCAGCTGCTCAATAGTTCAGGGTCTCCTTTGTCATAATTTTCATTACATAATGCGCTAAATGTTCTCAGTGAGTGACAGGCCTGGACAGCAGGCAGGCCAGTTTAGCACCCAGACACTTTTAATAAGGAGCAATGCTGTTGTAATACATGCAGAATGTGGTTTGACATTGTCTTGCTTTTTCGCTGAAAAAGGTGTCATCTGCAGGGCAGCATATGTTGCCAAAACATGTATATATCATTCAGCATTAATATTGCCTCCACAGATGTGCACGTCACCCATGCCATGTGCACTAATGCACCCCTATACCATCAGGAATACTGGCTTTTAAACTGTGCACTGATAACAAGCTGAGTGGTCTTTAGTTCGGAGGACACAGTGTCCATTATTTCCAAAAAGAATTTCAAATGCTGATTTGTTGGACCACAGGACACTTTTCCACTTCCCCTCAGTCCATTTAAATGAGCTTGGGGCCAGAGAAGGTGGCAGCATTTCTGGATCCTGTTTCTTCTTTGCACTTTATAGTTTTAACTTGCAATTGTGGATGCAGTGACAAACTGTTTTCACAGACAGTGGTTTTCAGAAGTGTTTTTGAGCCCATGCAATGATTTCCACTGTAGAATCATGTCTGTTTGTAATGCAGTGCCGCCTGAGGGCCCAAAGATCATGGCCAGCAAATGCTGGTTTTCAGCCTTGTCCCTTGCATACAGAGATTTCTCCAGATTCTCTGAATCTTTCAATGTTATTATGTACCGTAGATGTTGAAAAGCAAAGGTTCTTTGCTGTTTTACATAGAGAAACATTATTCTTGAGTTGTTGCACTATTTGCCCGCACAGTTTTCACAGAGTGATGAACCCTCCCCATCTTTACTTCTGAAAGACTCAGCCTCTCTGAGATGCTCTTTTTATATCCGATCATGTTACTGACCTGTTGCTAATTTACCACCAGGTGTTTTTTTCAGCATTACACAACTTTACCAGCCTTTTGTTGGAACATGTTGCTGGTATCAAATTCAAAATGGGCAAATATTTTTCAAAAAACAACAAAATTTCTCAGTTTCAATTAGATATGTTGTCTTTGTTCTATTTTCAGATAAATATAGGGTTCAAATGATCTGCATTTTGTTTTTATTTACAGTCTGCACAACGTCCCATCTTTTTTGGAAATGGGGTTGTATGTAAGCTATAAAGACGGTACATTTCCCATAGTGCTTAAACTTTTCTTTGTACGTCGGTTTCCATTATTTTAGACTAAGTTAGACTAAGGTACTTGTAATCACATCTCAGTCTGCACTGAGAAAAAACAAAACAAAACAAAAATCTATGTGAACTCTTATTGGTAAAGCAGTGTGTGTGGAAAACAGTCAGGTTAAACTTGGTATTTTCTTGAGTGAAATAGTCCCAGTCCCAGTGGTGAACTGTGACTACTACAGCTAAGCCTTCATTCAAATCCCAGTTAGAAAGCAGGGGATAAAACACCTCTATGAAAATATGCTAACTTCTGGTAGGTACAACAAAACCCTGTACACTAAGACTACCAGATACAGAAGCAGTTTCTTTCCTCAGGCCATCATCCTCATAAACAGCTGACCAGTAATATCTGCTAGGCTACTCCTGTTTTTTTCTCCAGATAGTCATTACACCCTGCTTCACATCCATAAAATTATACACCACAATTTCATCCCCATACATGATGTACACTACTGTTGTTTGAACTACCACACACACTTATGTATAGTGCTTATTCATAAATAATCTGTATGTTGCCTTTATATTGTGCTACTTTTGTCTGTGAATAATAATAATACATTATCTATATATCATTGTTCTCATATTGCCTGCTTACTGCTTGTATACTTTGTATATTGTGTATTGTCTGTAAATTATATGTACACTGTCTGTATATTGCATTCAACAATGGAGAAACACCAACAGCTCGAACCAAATTTCTTGTTTGTGTCAACATAATCAGCCAATAAATCTGATTCTGATTCTCACTGTCACCTACATAAAGGGTTGGACTGAGATGACTTTGCACATAATTGGACTGTACCACACATTCAGTGCACACTCACTTGTCACTTTATTAAAAAAGCTCCTAAATCATTTCTATATAATACTGCATATTGTTTGGTAATTATGATTGTATAGTGTTCTCTCCATCACATCTTCAGTTTAGACTCCAGTCTTAATTAGCTCCACTCTAAGCTGACACTGTTAAAAATAAAGTACAAAATGTTTAGCTTTTTAGCTACTTCCAGCTGTAAGACATAAAAGAAGAGAACTCTGCAGATGGCAATACTACTTTGGTAACTCCTGGATTCTTATTTTCTGGTTATTGAATTTTGTTAATAATTTATAAATTAATGCAGTATTTTAGAATAAAATAAACACATAAAATCACAGAAAATGCTCTTTTACTGACTCAGCCACTGAACTTAAACATGCTTCACGAATAATCCCCACTTCTGCACTGAGAGCTCCTCCTTGAACTAAACTACTGACACCTAGTGGTACAAATCAGGCATGATCAGTCTGTATACACAATTACACTGAAGAACAAGAGAGTTAGTTTATTTGATTGTGAGCCACACAGCTTCTCACTTTCAAAGGTTTGAAAGCTATAACAGCTCAAACAGTTTCCTGGTCTATAATGCTGGATCAACAGCTCAGTTAATATAATGACTGACTTAAGTGCTTTCTAAATTACTGTTAATGTTCAAGATCAGGAACAACCTCATCAGCATTCCAGCTAAAACTTGAACTAATGGTAACTTACATCAGATAATTTATTAGTGGACTGGAATGAATGCATCAAACATATTGCTTGTTGTTTAGTGCCCTGTTTTACAGATGAGGAAGTTTAGTTGTGTAGCAAATGTCTCTCACTCTCTGAATGTTTAAATAATTGGGTGATTTTTGCTATTATGCTGCCTCCAGCATAATAGGTTACTTTACATTTTGTCGACAAACTTACATAATTCTAAATGATAGCTGACATTAACTGGAACTACTGTTAACTTTGAGGTTAAGTAGCTAACCCAGCTAGCTAGCCTAATAAAGGTGCACTCACTTGGTTCAAGCTGGCTAAACAAGATAAACCCACATAATAAATGAATAAGATAAATAAAAATGAAACACAGCTGACTTTTGCTGAAAGTTTACTCCAGATGTTCCAGCTGAACAGCCGTGAAGGAGATGGTAATGATGTTTTTTTTTTTAGTTTTTTTTTGTTAGCGCCTTTTTTCTCCCGCCTCCTCCACAATTTGATTGGTTATCTCTCTGAACCAATCATTGTTCATTCTGCCCTTAGAACACTTCTGACTATGTAAAACTCCCACCTGCGGAAAATCTCTGTTTACATGTTCACTACAAGTAATCCGATCCAAAATGACACACATGCATAGAGAACTTAGTTAGACTTAGACTTAGTGTAGACGTTACCATGACAACGAGCATCACGTGAGTACAGTCAGAGTGAGACGAGCAGCAGTGAGCAGTGCTTGTGTTTTTAATTGCTTTAAAATGACGTCAGACTCAGGAAAACATTCTTCACGTGTCCTCATTAGAGAAGGCCGAGAGGAAGACGTTGTATTCTGAGACACATAAGCTGGACGTCCGTCCCACCGCCGTCTTTTAAAGATCAGAGCATAAACTTCGTCTCCTCTGCAGACCAGTTTCTGCTCCGCCATGTTGGACGGTATAAACTTTCACTATGGAAAACATTCATATAAAAATGAATTATGACTGTTTTTGGTCAATAAAAGTGCACAAAAGCTGTAAGTGGAGCTCAGAGGAAAATAAAATACAGACAAATGTAGGATATGGGCTCTTTAAGACGAGGCAGTCTCGCTAGTCTGGGTGAGGCAGAGCGAGATCAGCTGACACCAATAACTGAAGTTAATTTAAAATTAATAAAACAATAAAATTGATGAGCTGAATCTTCATTTTATCTGTGAAAACATTCCCTTTTCACTGTTCTGTACAGTGAGGCTCAAAACCCCACTGAGAAGCTCACTGAGAATCTGGGATTCTTCATGAAGCCTTCTGAATGAAGAAGAAATGTTGAAGGTTCTGCTCTGGTTCTAGCTCACTATTTAAACTGAAGCAGATCTGAGACGCTGACCATGTTGAGCTCTTTGAACTAAAAGCTCAGGTTTGGTTTTAGTCTCGTCTCTTTAAGTGAAGCTCGTGTTCAGGCGACTCTCAGGTGGATTTGATCTGCTCAGCAGAGGGTTTTACTCAGACTTGTGGACTTAATCCAGCTCGAGTGCACGCTGTCATTAAAGCGACAGGGACACCCCACCAAATACTGAGAAATTCTGAAATTCATGTTAAAATTTCAAAGATTCTGCTGTTGCTGATTTGTAATGAAAATGGTGCATTAAACTAGAAATTAATGCTAAACAGAAGCCTTTTCTCTAGTGCTCTCAGACTTTTGGACCCCACTGTACTGATATTTAAATGTAGATTCTTTTTGACTTTCACTAAATTACATATTTTGGCTCCACGTTTCGTTTAAATCAGTAAAGCATTGACACAAAATCTCCATCCAGAGATCTTCTTTCACTGAAGTAGAGCCTCTCTGTCCTTTTTCCTTCTTTGCATACAGTAAAGTCAGACATTTACTGTAGTTTACTGCAGGATCCTCCACACGTACTATGGATTTCTGTAAAACAGCTCTACAGGAGCGTCACACAGAGGAGGATATAGATTATTACAGCAGGATTACACACAACTATAGAGTTCATTACAGTGTTACCCTAGATTTGTACTGTAAGGGTGATGAAAGTGTGAGTTACAGCACTTTATCTTAAAGCTGTCAATCAACAGAAACTCTTTCTGACTCAGATTATGTGATAAATATTTGGGGGATCTGAGTAATTAAACAGCAGCTTCACTATAATTCACCTGTGAACAAGAAGCAGATTTAAATACAGCAATATTATACCTGAAGTATGCAGAGAATGATAAAGGTACATTTTTATTTCTTTTTTCATTTTTATTAATTTATTATTATTATTAAAGGAAAACACTTGAATAAATGTATTTCCGGTAACACTTCACTGTAGGGTGCTATTCATAAGACGACATGACACCTACATAAGCTTGCAATGGCAATTGACATAATCCTACATAACTGTTTATAAAACCTTATTCCAACAGACATCATCTGTCATAAAGGCTACTTTAGCTAACTTTGATGAAAACTGGCAAACGCAAACTTTATATCGACACATTTAAAAATATTTTTAAATGCCATCAACCTTTGTGGATTTTTACTTTTTTTCTAAAGAAATGACTTTTAAAGTTCACTTAATTACATTTTGTAGCATTTTCATTGCAATATATTTCAAATTAAATACCAATCATATTGATATTCATACACCTAACAGTTCACATTTAAAATATGTTTCATTTTTAATATTTGTCATATATATTTTAATATATATTCAGTGCATGTAAGAGTAGAAGAATTCGAAATTCATCACAACAAAAGTCCTAGTTTAGAACAGAAAAGCACTTGTAGGCAAAGAAGATGAATTTCAACATTAGTTAAATATAATTAAAGTGGGTATAAGTTATATTCAGTCATTTCTAATATATTTTAAATTCAAAGTTTATACATTGACTGTTATTTAAAGTATACTTAAACACATGCATCATCATAAGATGGACAAAAACAATACATTCAGTCTGAACTAAAGTATGTTTAAAGTGTGAACATTAAAAGTTTGTACTTTTCATATTAAATACACTTTTGAAAAGTTCACTTGAATGTATTTCTCTTCCTCAAGGGTCCCTACAGTTTGTCCACTTGACTTTAATCTGTCCCTCATTGGTCAGTGAGCATAATAGAATGTTTGAAGTTGCTCTCTGATCTCATGATGGACTAAAGGCTACAGGGTGTGATGTCATAAAGGTGATGCAGATAAGTTCCGTGACACTGCCATTTCACAACATTCTGTGTGGAGCCCCGAAGAGAACAGCTGCTACAATGAGCTGCCTCTGGTTCTGGTGCTGCCGAGTCCATGAGGACGATGCAGACACACAGCGTGAGGTTCTCACTACTACAGGAGAACCTCACCTCAGAGACGGAGGAAACTATAAAACATCTGATGAAAATGCTGCTGGATGAGGTTGAGACACACATGGAGCAGCTTCTGAGTGAGTTAATGAGGAAAAATTCATTATAGACACTGAATAATAGTAGAGATGTTAAACGATTCATAGTATGTACTGAATAATTCAAAGTAGATACTGAATCATTTACAGAAGACAATGAATAATTCATAGTAGTCACCAAATATTCGTAGTAGACACTGTAAAATTCATAGTCTGTATTGAATAATCCATAGCTGTCACTAAATATTAATAGTAGACCCTAAATAATCCTGTATCGTATAATAATAATATATAAATCACAGTAGATAATGATTAATTTGTAGTAGTCTAGTAGTCACTAAATATTCACTCCTGATACTCAAAAATCCACAGTGGATACTGAATATTCATAGTGGACAGTAAATAATTCATAGTAATTATATAATCATTTAAAATAGATACTGACTAATTCATAGTGAGCATTCAATAATTTGTAGTGCATGTGAAATAATTAATACTAATTGCATAGTAATTTATATTAGATGCTAAATACTTCACAGAAGTCATTATATGAATAAAAGTGGATAGTAAATAATTCATAGTAGGTGCTGTATAATTCAAAGTGGATACTGAATAAATCATAGGAGGCAAAGAATATTTCAAAATAATCATGGAATCAGGGACTGAATAATTCTCAGTACTTACATAATGATCCATAGTAAATACTGAATTCAAATGAGATATGGAAAAAACTCATTTTTCACACTGAATCATTTAGAGAAAGTACTGAATATTTCAGAGTATAACTGGAAAATACATCTTAAGAAGGTGTTTTTGAAATCATTTTCCAAACTGAATAATATTCAGTGTCCGTCACAATTGACTGTATTTTTATGAAAACAGAAGCTGAGACAGTGATGATGATGGTGGCTGATGAAGCGGAGGCTGAAGCCACCAACAAACTCACGAGCATCTGTCTGGAGGGCTCTGAGGAGGAACCTCTGGAGAAACATCTGGGTGAGTAAAGAAAATGAACAGAGAGTACGATGATAATAACACATTTAGTCAATGTTAAAGCTTAATATGAGCTCTAATCTGTCTGAATTCATTCTAGATCATCCAGTGAGCTCCAATGATGATGCAGCTAAAGCCATCAGAGAGCTCCTGGACATCCTGTTTGCTGATGCTCTATCAGCGAGTGTCCAGCCTCTGGGTGAGTAAAGGAAATAAAAAAATAAAGAAAGAAAAATGAATGAGCTGGAAAACTGAATGGATTTTTACGACAACAGAAACTGAGACAGTGATGATGATGTTGGCTGATGAAGTGGAGGCAGAAGCCACCAACGAACCCATGAGCACCTCTCTGGAGGACTCTGAGGAGGAACCTCTGGAGAAACCAGATGGGTAAGTAAAGACATGAGCTAATGTCATAAAGAAAATACATTTAATTAATGTTAAAGTGGAAATTCTGATTAGTTTTAATTCATTTATTAAAGATAAGCTAGTAAGCAACACTGAAGACAAAACAGGAATCACCAGTGAGCTCCTGAAGCTGAAGGACATTGGAGCTGAAGCTGAAACTGCTGAAGAACATCTTCACCTGAATGAGGCTTTAACCAGTGATAACCAGCCTCTGGGTAAGTAAAGGAGATAAATCTCAGGTTCAGTAATTGGAACACAATGGAACATCTGCTTACACCAAAAATAATGGCATGGATGTACGGTTCTAGGAAAAAGCCCCAATTTGTATAGAACTGTTACATGATATGGAGATCCACTGAAAAGTTCTTTAGGGAACTTGAAGTGGTTCTTCTATGGAAAGAACTCTTACTCATTTTTCAATACATTAAAAAAAAAAAACTTAATTTGAATTGATCTCATTGCAGAGAAAGATGATCAGCGTATCAGATGCTGAAGCTTAGCCTGAAGCCACCAAAGACATGCTAAACCTCTACCTGGATGAGACTGAAACCACAGAGAACCAACTTCTGAGTAAGTGAGTGATAGAAAGAACCGTAAAATATGATGATGATAACTAGAACAGTTCTGGTGTGGCTCAGGTTTTGATGGATACTTGCTAGGGTACTTTAGGTGGTTATGAGGTGGTTGCTAATATGTTTTTAGGTAGTTTTATGATATTGTAGCATGTTCTAGAAATGTTCTGCATGGTTTTTCTGGGTTATTGTTCTCCGACATTTAGGCCCAATCCCATTTCAGCCCTCGCCCCTACCCCTCTTTTGCGCGTTCAGGTCTAGGGGTAGGGTGTCCCAATTTTTGTTGAGATAGAGAGGTAGGGTGAAGTGTTAGAGCTACAAGGCCCTGCAAACTGAGGTTTTTCAGAAGCTCCAAACAGAGTGTTTTGAGAAAAAACAAGAAAAAAAAAACAGCAAGATGGCTGAACAAGAGACCAAGGAAACACACAAATGTGAGAAGTTTCTCTGTTAAAAATTACAATAACCACTATTTTATCTTAGTTTAATGTTGTTTCAATGTATTATGGTCATTTTCTTCATAACAAGCATAAAAAATTGCTAAAAGTATGCAAATGTCTCAGTAGCTGGTTAGCTAATTTCCCGTTCCACCTTAAATAGTCCAGCAGTGTTGAGGCCTGAAGCACCAGAATGTAACTGCTGAACCATTTAAGGTGGAACGGGAAAATTTTAACAAGAATATCTGACTTCAGCTTCATATCGCCAAAGAATCAGCGGTGGGTGATAATAAATAATTGTCTTATAGCCCCTCTTTGAAAGCATATGATGTCCTAAATGTAACTAAAGCCCAGCAGTGAGGAGCTGAACTTTTCCCTTCTCTCCTATCACTGAAGTCGGGCCAGGTCGCCTAAAGAGCATAGCTAGTAGCTGTTAATGAAGCAATGTTTTACATTTGAGGGTCCCATTTCAGGATTTCAATTACTACCCATTGTAACTCCATTCTAAGGGGTCAGAGTGACACTCGAAAACAAGGGGTAGGGGTAAAAAGAAGAAATGGGATTGGGCCTTGTTCTCCGGGTTTTTTCTGACAAAGACTCTTAATATGAAGGGAGGTAGTTCACCTTTGGGGGGTTTGTGTGTCAGATAAGACAGGAACTGGGTGTCAGTTGGAGTTCAGCGCTGATAGAGTGCAGATGTGAGCTGAATGTAGAGCTGTTAGCTAAAGCCTTGCTTATTGTACGGTGTACAAAGCACATCGACCTGTGCATCAGCCGTGTGTGTCCTTCAATAGCATTAAACATGACAGTATTTTAAATGGTTGCTAAGGTGTTGCTAAGGTGTTGCTAAAGTATCCAAAATAGTTCATAGGATGTTACTATTGTATTTGTTGTCGTGTTTTGGTCATTGCTATGGAGTGGATAGGTTGTTGCTATGTTATCCCAGATGGTTGCCAGAGTGCTGGGTTAATGTTATTCCAGGTTGTTGCTAGGGAATTATTGTGTAGGTGCTGTGGAAGCTCTGGTAGTTGCCAGGCAATTGTTATGGTGATTGCTAAGAACCTGTGTGTCCAATCAGAAAGCTCTTTAAAAGCACACCTCTCACAATCAGAGTGAAAATTGAGTTGTTTGTTGTTGAGTCTGAAAAACTGCAAGATGAGTCACAATAAATGTAAATATAACATTTAGCTAAACTGATCTGAAATATGTTGTGACTTAAATTCTGGCTACTATTTCTGGGCTCCAGGACAGACTATGGGAGAAAAGCTTGGTTACTGATTTATCTGATTTTGTTCTCTAGCTGAAACTCATCCTCATCAGCAGAGGACGATGGAGAAACACAAGGAGAAGAGAGAACATCCTCACTGGAGAAGAGAACAGGTACAGCTTTAGTCCTAGTCATGGTCCCTAAACTGATATTCTTCCACAAATTAGAGACCATGGATCTTTTAGTCCTAGTCCGTAATATATGGATCTTTTAGTCTTTGTGATGGTCTCTAATCTGTGGATCTTTTACTTCTAACCATGGTCTCTAATTTGTGGATGTTTTAGTTCAAGTCATGGTCCGTAATAAGTGGATCTTTTAGTCCTAGTCATGGTCTCTGATCTGTGGATCTTTTAGTCCTAGTTATGGTCTATAATCCGTGGATATTTTTTTCCTGGTCATAGTCATTAATCTGTGGATTTTTCAGTCCTAGTCTTGGTGCCTAAACTGTGAAACTTTTAGTCCTACTTACGGTCACTAAACTATTAAACATGTTATTTTTTATAGAGAACCCAACAAGTCTTTGTTGCAAGTGGTTTTTCTGGACAGAAGAATGATATAAAGAACTGCGGTGATGAATGCAGGCAGGTGTTCCATCCCAGACGGGTGCTGGAACAGACGGATAGCAGATCTAATGCAGCGCCGTACACCTTCAGAGTCTTGAAGACAGGATGGACAGAGGGAAGAATGAGAGAAGGTCCGAGAGTGGAGTCCACTCCTCCACGGACAGAGAGGAATGCGGGAGAGAGACGTGGAGGAGAACCGAGAGCAAGAAGAGCCCAGTGGTGGCAACATGACAATCGATACTAGAACCTGAGAGAGACAGAGAGAACCTGAGAGAGAGACACAAAAAACCTGAGAGGGACAGCAGAGGAACAAATGCAGAGACACAAAAAGTTGAAGAAGAAATCTGTGGGTGGCCGTTCACACCGAAATACACTGATATATTTGCACTCACACACCACTGAAACACTCGCACACACCACTGAAACACTCGCACACACTGCCGAAACACTCGCGCACACCCCTGAAACACTCGCGCACGCCGCGGAACCACTCGCACGGCCGCGGAACCACTCGCACGCGCCATGGAACTACTCGCATGCGCCGCGGAACAACTCGCACGCGCCGCGGAACAACTCGCACGCGCCGCGGAACAACTCACACTCGCCACTGAAGCACTTGTGCGCGCCCCGGAAACACTTTTACGCACCACTGAAACACTCACACAAGCCATGAAACACTCGCGAACACTCCACCGAAACACTCGCACACACCACCAAAACACTCGCACACACCACTGAAGCACTCGCGCATGCCACTGAAACACTCACACACACGACTGAAGAAAAAAGTGAAGTGAAGGAAAAAAAGAATTGACACTATATTTCTAAAAGTATTTACTCATCTGCCTTCACACGCATATGAGCTTGAGTGACATCCCATTCTTAATCCATAGGGTTTAATATGATGTCGGCCCCCCGTTTGCAGCTATAACAGCTTCAACTCTTCTAGGAAGGCTTTCCACAAGGCTTAGGAGTGTGTTTATGGGAATTTTCGACCATTCTTCAAGAAGCGCATTTGTGAGGTCAGACACTGATGTTGGACGAGAAGGCCTGGCTCGCAGTCTCCGCTCTAATTCATCCCAAAGGTGTTCTATCTGGTTGAGGTCAGGACTCTGTGCAGGCCAGTCAAGTTCTTCCACACCAACCTCGCTCATCCATGTCTTTATGGACCTTGCTTTGTGCACTGGTGCGTAATCATGTTGGAACAGGAAGGAGCCATCCCCAAACTGTTCCCACAATGTTGGGAGCATGAAATTGTCCAAAATCTTTTGGTCTGCTGAAGCAGTAAGAGTTCCTTTCCCTGGAACTAAGGGGCCGAGCCCAACTCCTGAAAAACGACCCCACACCATAATCTCGCCTCCACCAAACTTTACACTTGGCACAATTCAGTCGGACAAGTACCGTTCTCCTTGCATCCGTCAAAGCCGCAGACATCTATCGGATTGCCAGACGGAGAAGCATTATTCGTCACTTCAGAGAACACATCTCCACTGCTCCACTGGAGCATCTATGACCTTGAGTGACATCCCATTCTTAATCCATAGGGTTTAATATGATGTCGGCCCCCCGTTTGCAGCTGTAACAGCTTCAACTCTTCTAGGAAGGCTTTCCACAAGGCTTAGGAGTGTGTTTATGGGAATTTTCGACCATTCTTCAAGAAGCGCATTTGTGAGGTCAGACACTGATGTTGGACGAGAAGGCCTGGCTCGCAGTCTCCACTCTAATTCACTCCAAAAATGTTCTGTCAGGTTGAGGTTTAGGTGCAGCCCAGTCAAGTTCTTCCACACCAAAATCGCTCATCCGTGTCTTTATGGACCTTGCTTTGTGCACTGGTGCGCAATCATGTTGGAACAGGAAGGAGCCATCCCCAAACTGTTCCCACATTGTTGGTAGCATTAAATTGTCCAAAATCTCTTGGTCTGCTGAAGCAGTAAGAGTTCCTTTCACGGGCTCCCAGGTGGCGCAACCGTCTAAGCGTTGGCCCTATCATCAGGAGATCGCGAGTTTGATCCCTGGTGATGCTACAGCCATCTGTAGCCGGGAGTCCAAGAGAGCACAATTGGCCTCGCTCTCTCTGGGTGGGTAGGATGGCCCCTCCCTGTCCCCCCATCACCTAACGCGATTCTAGTCAGAGCAGGCGTCTGCTAGCTGACGTAACAGAACTGGCGGTTGGCGCTTTCCTCCGAGCGCGTTCAACTGTCCAATGACGTTGCGTCAGCAGCAGTTCGAATAGATGCGGAGGCTGGCTTCACAGGTCTCGGAGGAAGCCTGTGTTAGCCTTCACCCTCCTAGCATTGATGGTATTGTGTGATTGGGGGAGTCCTAACTAGCGGGTGGAATTGGAGACGGCTAAATTTGGGGAGAAAATTGGGTAAAAAAAAAAAGCGAGCCCAACTCCTGAAAAACAACCCCACACCATAATCTCGCCTCCACCAAACTTTACACTTGGCACAATTCAGTAGGACAAGTACCGTTCTCCTTGCAACCGTCAAAGCCAGAGACATCTATCGGATTGCCAGACAGAGAAGCAGGATTCGTCACTCCAGAGAACACATCTCCACTGCTCCACTGGAACATCTACGACCTTGAGTGACATCCCATTCTTAATCCATAGGGGTTAATATGATGTCGGCCCACCGTTTGCAGCTATAACAGCTTCAACTCTTCTAGGAAGGCTTTCCACAAGGCTTAGGAGTGTGTTTATGGGAATTTTTGACCATTCTTTAAGAAGCGCATTTGTGAGGTCAGACACTGATGTTGGACGAGAAGGCCTGGCTCGCAGTCTCCGCTCTAATTCATCCCAAAGGTGTTCTATCTGGTTGAGGTTTAGGTGCAGGCCAGTCAAGTTCTTAATCCCCCTACACCAAACTTTACACTTGGCACAATTCAGTCGGACAAGTACCATTCTCCTGGTAACCACCAAACCAAGAGACATCCATCGGATTGCCAGGCGGAGAAGCAGGATTCGTCACTCCAGAGAACACATCTTCACTGCTCCAGTAGCGCCATTTTACACCACTGCATTTGACGCTTTGCATTGCGCTTGGTGATGTAAGGCTTGGATGCAGCTGCTCGGCCATGGAAACCCATTCCATGAAGCTCTCTACGCACTATTCTTGAGCTAATCTGAAGAACGCATGACGTTTTGAGGTCTGTAGCGATTGACTCTGCAGAAAGTTGGCGACTTCTGCGCACTCCGCTGACCCCGCTCTGTCATTTTACGTGGCCTACCACTTCGTTGCTGAGTTGCTGTCATTCCCAATTACTTCTACTTTGTTATAATACCACCGACAGTTGACTGTGGAATATTTAGTAGTGAGGAAATTTCCCGACTGGACTTGTCGCACAGGTGGCATCCTATCACAGCACCACGCTGGAATTCACTGAGCTCCTGAGAGCGACCCATTCTTTCACTAATGTTTGAAGAAGCAGTCTGCATGTCTAGGTGTTTTGTTTTATACATCTGTGGCCATGGAAGTTATTGGAACACCTGAATTCAATGATTTGGATGGGTGACTGAATACTTTTGGAAATATAGTGTACATACCCAAAATGACATACACACACAGAACAAAAAACAACATACATGCACACACCCACACACATACACAAACAAAATCACACACAAAAACACATTGAAAAGTAAAAAGTAAAAAAAAGTAAAAAAAAAGCAATAAAAATTAAAACACATTTAAAAGATGAAATCACACATACTCAAAATGACACAGACACAAACATAGAACAAAGAAATGACACACATACACATAAACTGACACGCAAACAAATGTAACAGAAGAAATTTGAGTGTTTCAGTGGTGTGCGTGAGTGTTTCGGTGGTGTGTGTGAGTGTTTCGGTGGTGTGTGTGAGTGATTCGGTGGTGTGCTTGAGTGTTTCGGTAGTGTGCTTGAGTGTTTCAGTGGTGTGTGCGAGTGTTTCGGTGGTGTGTGTCAGTGATTCAGTGGTGTGTTTGAATGTTTCAGTGGCGTGTGTGAGTGTTTGGTGGTGTGTGTGAGTGTTTCAGTGGTGTGCGTGAGTGTTTCATTGGTGAGTATGAGTGTTTCGGTGGTGTGTGTCAGTGATTCAGTGGTGTGTTTGAGTGTTTCAGTGGTGTGCATGAGTGTTTCATTGGTGAGTATGAGTGTTTCGGTGGCGTGTGTGTGTTTCAGTGGTGTGTTTGTGAGTGTTCAGTGGTGTATGTGTGAGTGTTCCGGTGGTGTGTGTGAGTGTTTCAGTAGCGTGCGTGAGTGTTTCAGTGGCTGTGTGAGTGTTTCATTAGCGTGTATGTGTGTTTCAGTAGCATATGTGTGTGTTTCAGTAGCGTGTGTGTATGTCTCAGTGGCATATGTGAGTCTTTCAGTGGCGTGTGTGAGTGTTTTGGCAGCGTGTGTGTATGTCTCAGTGGTGTTTGTGAATTTTTCGGTGGCGTGTGTGTGTTTTGGTGGCATGTGTGAGTGTTTCGGCGGTGTGTGCGAGTGTTTCAGCGGTGTGTGTGAGTGTTTCGTGGTGTGTGTGAGTGTTTCAGTGGCGTGTGTGAGTGTTTCATTAGCATGTGTGTGTGTCTCAGTAGCATATGTGTGTGTTTCAGTAGCGTGTGTGTATGTTTCAGTGGCATATGTGAGTCTTTCAGTGGCGTGTGTGAGTGTTTTGGCAGTGTGTGTGTATGTGAGTGTCTCAGTGGTGTTCGTGAATTTTTCGGTGGCGTGTGTGAGTGTTTTGGTGGCATTTGTGAGTGTTTCGGTGGTGTGAGTGAGTTTTTTCGTGTCGTGTGGGAGTAATTTGGCCGTGTGTGTGAATTTTCGGCAGTGTGTGTGTTTCAGTGGCGTGTGTGTGTGTTTCAGTTGTGTGTGTGATTGTTTCAGTAGTGTGTGTGAGTGTGCTTTAGTGGCGTGTGTGTGAGTGTTTCGGTGGTGTGTGCGAGTGTTTCGGCGGTGTGTGCGAGTGTTTCGGCGTGTGTGCGAGTGTTTCGTGGTGTGTGCGAGTGTTTCGGTGGTGTGTGCGAGTGTTTCGCCGGTGTGTGTGGGTGTTTCGTGGTGTGTGCGAGTGTTTCGTGGTGTGTGCGAGTGTTTCGCCGGTGTGTGCGAGTGTTTCGGTGGTGTGTGTGAGTGTTTCGGCAGTGTGTGCGAGTGCTTTGGTGGCGTGTGCGAGTGTTTCAGTGTTGTGTGAATGCTTCAGTGTATTTCTCCCTAAACGGCCACCCATAGACATCACACACACACACACACCACACACACACACACACGCACACACGCACACACACACACACACACACACGCACACACACACAACATGACACACACATAGAAAAAAGAACTGACCCTCTTATACACAAAATACACATTTAAAAAGAAAAATAATACACAGAAAAACAGGACACACACAAAATAACACACAGAAAAAAGAAAGAACATACACACACAAAATGACACACACACACACACAATGAAAATATGAAATCACATACACAAAATGACACACACACACACACTCACAGACACCCAGAAAGAAGAAATCACATGCACAAAATGACATACACAAATACACAGAACAAAAAAACGACATATGTGCATACAACCACACACAGAACAAAAATGACATACATACACACACACACACACACACAATTACAGACAAACGCACATTGAAAAAAATCTGTCTCTCACACACACAGACACACCCACCCACACACAAACACACATATACACAAAATCAGACAAACACACATTGCCAAAAAAAACCCTCTCTCTCACACACACACACACACACACACACACACACACACATATTGAAAAGAAAAATTAACACACACTCAAAAGAAAACTCACACACACACGTACACACACGCACACACACACACAAAATCACACACACTCACACACACACACAAAATCACATACTCAAAAACACACACACACACACACAAAATCACATACTCAAAAACACACACACACAGAAAATAAAAAAAAAATCACACACAGAACAAAGAAATGATACACAAAAACTGACACACTAAAGTTTTTGAAAAAAATGCAACACAAACACACACACACACAAACACACACTCACACATATACACACGCAAACACGCACACACATATTGAAAAGCAGAAATCACACACAGAACAAAGAAATGACACACATACACAAAAACTGACACACGTATTGAAAAAAATGGAACACATACATACACACACAAACACACACACACACACACACACACACACAAAAGCATTATCAAAAACAAAAATAAAATATTAAAAATATCTTTTAGCCTCTTTATTCTTCATTGTTACTGTGATCCATTTTCAGATATTTTATTGATTAACCTGCTGAGAGAATTCAGGGTTTATTAGAGCTCTCATTTATTTAAAGGCTTCATATCACAGAAAAGGTTTTTCCTCACTTTTGAAAAATAAATCAGTTTAATGTCGTATATAAACATCACTGCAGTTTCAAAACTCCAGCAGTCCAAACAGTCCAAATATGGAAAATAAGCTGCAATCTACTCATGTATGTATCCACCTATTCAGTCTACAGCAGTTTAGCCCTGCCCATTCAAAACTGAATTAAACTGGTTTTTGAATGATGCACAATACAGGACAGCCAATCACAACAGAGCTTATTTACATACATATATATATACCACCGAATATATACCATACTATATAGTATGAGTGTTTCAGTGGTGTGTTTGTAAGTGTTCAGTGGTGTATGTGTGAGAGTTCCAGCGGTGTGTGTGAGTGTTTCAGTAGCGTGTGTGTGTGTTTTGGCAGCGTGTGTGTATGTCTCAGTGGTGTTCGTGAATTTTTCGGTGGTGTGAGTGAGTGTTTTCATGTCGTGTGGGACACTATATGTATATATATATATATATATATATATATATATATATATATATATATATACATATACATACACACACACATATATATCAGTATTAAAGGCACTGTAACAAAAACAAATAAAGAGAATAAAGAGAGGCTGGAAAACAGTCATGAAGAAATGAATTATGTAATTAATATTTAACAACAAAAACCTCAGATTGTTTATCAGGAACAACGTTGACCGATCACATGATCAGAGGTGTGAAGTAACTAGTTACCTTTTAAGTCCATGTACTTCAGTAAAATACCGTGGCGGCTTTTTTATTTGTGTAGGATCAAACTGAAAGTAAAGCTTATAAAGGAAATGGTTCTATTTAGAACCATGAATTTGATATTAAACCGTTTGCCTGATTAAATGGTTCTTTGGATGGTGAAAAATCGTTCTTCAGATTGATGGAGAATGTGTTGTATATGGTTCTATACAGCACCAAAAAGCATTCTGCTACTGTTACGATGTCAAACTTGTATACAATAGCAGAACCCTTTTTGGTGCTACATAGAACCACTTACAAAAAGGTTCTTACACATGTTCTCCATTAATCTGAAGAATGATTTCATCCATAATTTGTTCATTGCATGGTGAAATTGTTCTGCAGATTAACAGAGAACGTGTTGTTCTCCATTACATGGTTCTGTGTAGCACCAAAAAGGGTTCTGCTATTGTATTCAAGCTTGACATCATAACAGTAACAGAATGCTTTTTTGTGCTATATAGAACCATATACAACACATCCTCCATCAATCTGAAGAAACATTTCACCATCCTAAGTTTTACATGGTTCTATATAGCATCAAAAAGGGTTCTGCTATTGTGTAGAAGCTTGACATGATTCATAAAGGTACAAAAAGGTTCTTTAGATTTAGGAGTGATAAGTATGTTCCATAATCACTTTGGCAGCTCCTCAGGGTATGGCCAATTGCAGAGCGAGGTAAAGACGGACTGTGCGTATGTGGTTCCTGCATTCCAGCTTCAACTCATCTTCTAAGCCGCTTCTCCTTCTGGGTTGCGGGGGGAGCTGGAGCCTATCCCAGCTGTCATCGGGCGGAAGGCAGGATACACCCTGGCAGAATACACCCTGGGCACCCTGGACAGGTCACCAGTCCATCACAGGATTAAATAAACAATGACAGACACATACATTCACTCACACACTCACACCTAGGGGCAATTTACCATGTCCAGTTGGCCTGACTTGTTGGACCAATTGGACTGTGGGAGGAAACCGCAGTACCTGGAGAGAACCCACGCAGACACAGGGAGAACATGCAAACTCCACACAGAAAGGTCCCTGGTTGCCCGGCCGGGGAATCGAACCCAGACCCTTCTTGCTGTGAGGAGACAGCGCTCAACATTTAAAGGACATTTTGACAATGTAGGACAAGTGGTCAGAACCAGAGAACAGTGTAAACTATTTTTAGGAGGACCAACAGTGCTAGCGGAGAGATTAGTGAGGGAACTGAACCATTAGCTGACAGTAGCTCTGCAACCACCCAGACTTTCCTTTTTGTGCTAGTAGTTAATTAGCTAGCTAGCTGGCTAGCATGTAAAACGAGTGGGGCCAGGCATTCTATCAACTTGTCCTACCAAAGGCTGCCTGGCAAGTGCTGCAAGACTTATAACAGAAACAATAGAACAATAGAAGAACCCTTTTAGGTGCTATATAGAACCCTTGGTTCTTTCTAGAACCCTTATAGCACATCTGAAGAATCCTTTCATGATGCAAAGAACTTTTTAATCATGCAAAGGATTCTTTGAGTGTTCATGGTTCTATATAAAACCCTTTAGGATAGGGTTCTATATAGCACCAAAAAAGTTCTTTATGCACATTGTCCATCAATCTGAAGAATCCTTTCATGATGCAAAGAACACTTTAATCATCCAAAGGGTTCTTTGAGTGTTCATGTGTCTATTTAAATCCTATTAGTCTATTTAGTACATAGTTCCATATAGAATCATATTAACCTCACTACTCATTACTTTACTTCTGTGTTACTCTCTAAAACTGCACCTGCTGTAAAACCCAACAGTCCATTCAGCTCTTCAGTTGCAAACAAACAGCCAATCACAGTGAACATCATTTAAATCTGTCAGCAGGGCGGAGCTTACATTTTCACCATGTGGGTGCAAGCTAAAGAAAATGGAATGGACACGTCCCAAACTGCCCTCCTGTACGCATAATTTACACTAAGCACACCCTATTGATGTTTCACCAGCAAGCAAAAAACAAAAACCAAAAACATTCAGCAGCTCATGAGCCAATAGCTGTCCTCATAGGTGGAGTTTGGGGTCAGGCAGAAGTAGGTTGTACGTCAATCTGGTCAAATCTGTACTCCTTTCTATGCAACTTTGGTTCACTTGATTTTTCCCTAGATTAATAGCCAACGCAGGTGTCGACAACCCAAATGTTAAGAAGAGCCATTTTGTACTTTCATCAAACCACCTCGGGCCACAACATTTTATGTGCATTTTACCATCTTGGCTGTAAATATGTCTCAGTATGTGCTGATGTACTAATATAAGATAAAAATAAACAAAAACACAGACTTACTTTGCTCTGCTTTAAGCTTTAGCTCAGCTATAGCCGCTTTCTTCACATCTCCGGCAGGAAATTTTTCCACAAAAGTAGAATAATTTCTTGTAAAATGTCTGTCCATGTTTGACTTTTTACGAGGCTGAAGTTGCTTCTCATTCGTCAGCTTCTTGTTTTGATTTTCCCGTTCCACCTTAATCTCTATAGTTTTCCAATAGCATTAAACAAACAGAGAGAGACTTAAACCGTTTTCTCCTGTTTCTGAAATTCGGCTCCTGAGAAATAAAACTCAGATTTTCTTTGATCAAAATACTGTTACATATATGGATGAACTCCTCTGTGTCTGACTCATCTCACCTCAGTCTCAGCGGGATAATATTTCCATAAGAAAAGTGTAAGAGCTCATCGTTTTCTTATACAGCTCAGTTCTCAGTCTAACTCGTCATGTTTTGAAGTTTGGTCAGAACCCCTTGGGGTCAGTATGTGCCCGCTGAAGGCGCCCTTTCGCGTCAGGTATTTGAGGTGCACGGATTCCCACAGACATCAAGCTAAACTCTCCTGCGTCTGTCCTCAGATTATTCTTATTAAAAACAGCATTTTTAATGCTTTTCCATCTCGTGCCGTAAATCCAGGCGATGTTCTCAGTGTCCTCGTTTCAGCGCTGTGAGTGAGCGAGCATAACGCAGACACAGCTCTGAGCTTTTTACAGGTGACTCGGCCTTCATGGGTAAAGGGTCCGTTTCAGTAGTTGTTACTGTCGGACCTTGTAAATTATAATTACATAACCAGCTGATTTTGGTCAACTAAACAGTCGACCTCAGGTCAGTCTCATAGACCCCATGGCAACGTTAGCTAGCTAGTTAGCTGGCTTAGCCTTCGCTAAGTCCTTTAGCCATTACGTAGCTAACTAGCTCCTCGCGCCGTCTCAGCCTGGTCACTCTAAATTAGTCACTGTACAATTAGCTTATTTTACTTATTTAGCTGGTGTATCTAATTGTATTATTATTGATGAATTAATATTGAGGATTGAGTCTCTGTGGTCCCCCGGCTTCTAATCATGTGTTTTTGGTGTCATTAATGTTACTATGTAGACTGTGTAGCTTAGCTATGTAGATCGGGCTCTGTGGGATTGTGCTCTACATTGGTTTAACAGCAATACGGTGTGTATTGGTTCATTTTGCTATGGTTGTTGCAGTGTCTGTTGACTGTAAATACACATTGCATACATTAATTGATAGTGTGTTTCACTTATAAGTACATTTCCCCCTTTTTTTACATTTAATGGAGTGTGATTTTTAAATTGGCGTCACTGTCATGTTTGCTCTGCACAGGACTGGTGTGGCTGCAGAGCTGCATTCCAAACAACACGAGCTCGCCTGCTTCCAGCTGTTAAATCTGTTGATCTCAGTATTCAACTATTGATCGTTACCTTCTTTGATGGAGTGAAAAGCTGTAGTCACACCGGCCCTTTGCGGATAGATAGGGATGTCCTATGGTATCTGATTGTACAGCACAAGGTATAACAACAAAATAACTGTTTCTGATATGGTGGCCAGGGAACATAGGCTGTAAATATTGAACATTGAGAACTTGTGTAAAATCATGACTGTCCACAAATTGTTTGCTTTTTTCCAGGAATAATGACAAAGCCAAAGCTGCGTCCATGTCCTCAGTGCCAGAAGCTAAATTCTGCCAATTCCAAAAGTTGCAGACACTGTTTTGCACACTTAAGTTTAAGGCAGAGATGCGAAGAGAGGGAAGTCCAACTTCTGGCTGGACAATAGGGAGAGACCAACCTGAAGCACAGAAACGCCAGCCGGGTGATAGACTCTGCTCGTATTACAGTAAGTATAAATATATAGTAAGTATGTACAAGTCAAAAAAAAGGCATTTTAGAAATGTTTACCAAGTGGTTTTCCACATACTGATAATTTACAATTGGGTTGATTACACCTTTAGAATCAAAATCGGGATTTATCGCCCAAGTATATTTGAACAAGGAATTATTTTTGGTTAAACAGTACCTCCCGGTTACACATTAAATGACAATAGAAGTTTCACACTTGTCTCCCAGTTTTAAGTTTCACAGTAATATGGACATCTACCACGCATGCACACTGTAAAACAGGCATGCAAACATCCACACCTGTAGACATTCACCCAAATATATGTAAGTATAAAGAATAAAAATACTCTCAAAAATATTTATAGAATAAAAATTGGCTAAAATACAGAATAAAACAGTTTAGACTGATCATATTTATTGGACTCCAGAAAGCTAATCACTTAGTAACAGAAAGATACCCATACTCCCTTTATTACTCCCCAGCCACATGCTTTTTATCACCATTGTTAAACTTCAGTGTTTCACTTCATGTTCCATAAAACATTGCATCATGTATGTTTAGTATTTGACAAAACTTTTAGACTATCTACATTAAAAATCTTCTCTACTCAAATCAAATCAAATCAAATTTATTTATATAGCGCTTTTTACAACTGATGTTGTTTCAACAGCTTTACAGAAATCCAGTAACAAGAATCCATAAAAATAAGAATAAGAATCCCAAAGCCAAGCCAAAGGTGACAGTAGCAGGAAGAATCCTTGGGGGAACCAGACTCACACAGGGGGACCCATCCTCCTCTGATCAAACTACATGTAAGTTATTCACGGTAACACCATATGAGTCTCTAATTATGCTGATCTAATCATAGTGGTGACAGTGAAATTAACGAGAGAAATAACGATGGTTAATAGTAGTAGTAATAACAATAATTATAATGGCAGCAATTATGAAGTTAATAGTTAGAGTCTATATAAACGTCAATGTAGTTGGTAATTGAGGGTCGGCAACTTGTCCGATGCAGGTAGCAGTAGCGTGGGGAGTTAGTCTGCAACGGGTCTCTACTGTACTGTGTATTATAGCTGGAAGAATACCCAGATTTAGACCACAACAAGCAAAATTAGAACAAGAAAAAAAATAGAATGCAGGATCATCAAAGTTTAAAAACATAAAAACACACTTACTGCTGAGGTTTCAGATGTGTATATACCCAGATCAATCACTTCATAAGTACACATCTTTGTACATCAGCTCCATGTACCATATAGGTGCACTTTGTAGTTCTACTCAGCACACTTTGTTAGCCTGTCTTTAGTACTGCAGTGATGCTGACATGTTAGTGGTATATTAGTATGTGTTGTGCTCGTACAAGTGTATGAGACACAGTAGTACTGCTGGAGCGTCCACTCATTGTCCACGCTAGTAGACACTCTATTAGACACTGTCCACTCTATTAGACTACCCAGTTGGTCCACCTTGTAGATGTGCTGTAGTGTTGCTGCACAGTTTGTGTTGGTCATCTACTAGTCCTTCATCAGTGGTTACAGGATGCTGCCCTCAGAACGCTGTTAGCTGGATGTTTCTGGTTGGTGGGCTATTCTCAGTCCAGCAGTGATGCTAAGGTGTTTAAAAACTCCAGCAGCACTGCTGTGTCTGATCCACTCTTTCCAGTGCAGCACACACTAACACACCACCACCATGTCAGTGTCACTGCAGTGATGAGAATGACCCATCACCCAAATAATACCTGCTCTGTGGTGGTCCTGTGTGGTCCTGACGCCTAAAGAACAGTGTGAAAGGGGGCTAACAAAGTATGCAGAGAAACAGATGGACTGCAGTCTGTGATTGTAGAACTACAAAGTGCTCCTGTATGGTGAGTGGAGCTGATGAAATGGAGAACGAATGTAGAAACAGGGAGGTGTACTTATTGAAGTGGTTGATCAGTGCATTTCTCTTCTCTGCACATTTTCCAGCGTAGTCCTGCATGTTATGGTTGGGTTATAGTGTTGGACACTGGGTGTGGCTGAGTCATTCCCCAAACCTGCTTTCAATGAATTTCAGTCATTTTCAATAAAAAGTAGGTTCCATATGCCAACACATCAAAATCAGTTGTTAAACATCAGTGTATGACAGGGCTACACAATATATCATCCATTAATCATTATCATGGCATGTACTGCTGCAAAACTGATATCACAGAAGGTATAGTGTGTAAATGAGCCTGTAACCAATCATATGTTTATAAAACTGTATGCAGTGAGCAATCAGAATGAATGAGTGTGTATTCAGGTTTCAGTATTTGTGTAGTCTAACAAAAGTAAATGATTTTGGTGAAAATAGTGCAAACTTATCATTAGCCATATCATGCCATGAGATGGCCAGTGTGTTGTAATGTATTGTAAAGCACAAAACAATAACACTATCTAACCATATGATTACAATGTGAAATTTTGTCCATATCGTTCAGGCACAAGTACTGTGCACTTTGAAGCAAGTTGATGTGTTCATGTGAGCTGTATAGTAGTATATCTACTCCTCATTTACCCTTTTCTATTGCCCAATCAATGTGACGTGCTCATTGGTATAAACAAATGCTGTAACTATAAAGACATATTACATTATTCTTTTGTTTTATACTACAGACTCCACCCAAAAAATAAATAATACAAAACACAGCTTGTGCAGAAGCATCGCATGCACTGCAATAGTACAGTGTTTAAACGTTATTTTAGAAAATAATCACACTACACATTCACATCATTGTACAGTCTCCAAAAAATGAAGATTGATTTTTTATTTCACATTTGTCTTTTCCAGTTGTTGTAATTTTAACACTACAAAATCTGGTCAGGAGCAGAGGGGGAGCAGTGCACTCACTGCTCAACCTCAAACTCTGCCTATGAGCACAACCCATTGGTTCATCAGCTGCTGAATGCTGTTGTATTATCAGCTCTGCTGAAACGTCTGCATTAATTAGGGTCCTCCATGTGATGATGTGTAAATAAGGTGCTGGTTAATTACCTGCACTGGTTTTCTTGTTGTATGAACGTTTCATAAATCATATACCGAGTAGTTTGTACGGTCAAATCTGTGCTCTTTTTTTACTCACATTTGATGAAAAAAGATCGCTTGCTTTGTGTGACAAGTACATAAATATTTAGATATAAAGATATTTTTTCACTTTTGTTAAAAAATAAATTATGTTTGAGTTAGTCAGTCAATACTGTCGCTGTGTAACTTGTGTGTTTTTGTATTTCAGGTTAGAAAACTGGAAGCACTAGGCTTGAAGCCCTTTCTTTTCATTGGAAAGAAAGGGAATGTCACAGCAGATGTTATCACCTCTGTGGGTCCTGTTTTGGATGGGCCACTTAAAGACATTTTTAGTAAAATGACCAGCTTGTATGAATACTTTTTGAAAAGTAAGTCATACTCTTTTGTCAGATACTTGTTAAAAACCTTCATAAGTAATTTAGTCATTACTTTAGTACGTAGGGCTGTCCAAGTTCAGGAATTTGTTTCAGATTCCAAATAAGAGTTGATGCCACACATTAAGTTTATTGATTCTCGATTCCAAAATCTTGACAACGATAACAGAATTTCTAACACTTCTTGTGCATGCAATGTGGAAACACATCACTATGAGGAGTCAACTCAAAAGCTTTGGAGTTGACTCTTGATTCTCAAATGCATGGTTTCAGATATTTAAATCTTTTTATGATTGACGTCCAGCTCTGTCAGAACTTTTTTCTCAATCCACTTGCAGATTCCAAGAGATTATATTATTGAGTTCTCTAGTGGAACTTAATTAATTGGGAAGACACATAGCAAAACGAGTTTACATGCCTTTCAGATCGCTTGAATGGATCTGGATTTTATAATAAATATGAATCATTTGTTCTTGAACTTCTAAATAGATGCTTTGCCTTTTTGAATATTAAAGATAAGTAATTTATTGCTTGAAAATATTTAGATGGTCATTGTTTTGTAATCTTCAATACATTTTTTGACTTTCACCATGTTAGCAAACACCAAAGTGTTTGGTATATGTGTCACCTCAGATTATTATCAGGATGGATGACGTTTAAGAGTTCTACATGCTCAGACAAAAATTAATGTGAAGATAATTGAGTGTTTGTTTATTAGAGTTCATGTGCTTCTTTTTCCATGTAATTTTTACATGTTTCAGGTCATGCAACGCTTCTGGCAGCCACCACAACAGCAGACTCTGGGAATTCTCTACAAACACTTCCTGAAGATTCTGCTCCTGATACCGATACACCCCATGAAGAGACATACTCTTCAACTACTGATGCACCCAGTGATACAGAGCACTATGTGTTTAATCTAATCCCCATCCCACCCTTTTAAACACCCTCTCTCCTCACAGAGCCTGCATCTGTTACCTCTCTCCTCACTCCACCCATTTCAGCTACCTCTCCTCTCACCCCATCTACATCAGCTACCTCTCCTCTCACCCCATCTACATCAGCTACCTCTCCTCTCACCCCACCTACATCAGCTACCTCTCCTCTTGCCCCACCTACATCGGCTACCTCTCCTCCCACCCCGCCTACATCAGCCACCTCTCCCCTCACCCCACCTACACCAGCTACCTCTCCTCTTGCCCCGCCTACGTCAGCTACCTCTCCTCACGCCCCACCTACATCAGCTACCTCTCCTCTCACCCCGCCTACATCAGCTACCTCTCCTCTCACCCCGCCTACATCAGCTACCTCTCCTCTCGCCCCACCTACATCAGCTACCTCTCCTCTCACCCCACCTACATCAGCTACCTCTCCTCTCACCCCACACTGTAAAAAAAATACAGTAAATAATAGATTTTTTCTGTATGAGAAGAGAATATACTTGTAAAATACAAGAAAATCACCCTTTTCAACAAATTTGCTGTAAAAATACAGTCAAAGTCTGTTATTTTAAATTATAAGAATCCACCGTTTTCTTTAGCATGGTTTTGAGTGTTAATTTAGTAGTTATCATTGTAAAAACACATTTATCAGTTTAAAAATACAGACCAATAAAGTTGTTTTACATTTTTCCTGCTCTGTTTGCATTTATTTAAAAGTACAGAGCATTGTTTTTTTTTTACACGTTTGCTGTAATTATAAGTAATAAACACATTGTAAAACTTAATGAAAATTAATTCACAGAACTGTCCCATAAAATTACTTTCAATACAGGGTAATAATAATATAACAACTCCATTGCCTATTGTAACGTAACAGTAATTTGTTGTTTTAAAACAGTAATTGTATGGTAAATTAAACTTCTATATTATCAACTGGTATACAGCATCAGGCCAGATATTTTGACTAAAATGAGTTTTAAATAATTCAAATAACTGTCAAACCATTCAATAATTCAAAACATGTCTCTATACGGCTTTGAGAGGAAGAAACCGGCCCGGCTGCCCCGAAGTCCCTGTTCACACCACGTCTTCATGTTCAGCTCTGAGGTGATGTCTTGGTTTTATTTGTTCACATCCCTGCGGCTTTGCTGTGAGTGAAAAGTTGAGTTTAGTTTGCATTTGGTTTCTTTATTACGAATAGCGGTCTTAGCAGCAGTGAGCTAACAGTAGTGCGCTAACTTAAGTGTTTTAGTCCAAGTTAACAGGAGGTTTAGCAGAGGTGGCTAAGTGTCCGGATTTAACGTTATGAGGACACAGCTGAAGAGTCACCCCAGGGTGGCCAGGGTCGCTGTTTCGCCGCCAAATTGGGCTCGTTTGAAAACAGCAGTAGCGGGAAAAACGACTGACTACAGACAGGAGAAAATGAACGGCCTTATGAGCGGATAAACGAATTGCCGTAGGAGTGTTTGAATAGCTGTAAACCCGGACAGAGAGCGCAGACAGAGAGAGGTGGCGGGTTTCAGGCCAAATTGGGCTCGTTTGAAAAAGAAGCTGTGAGTGAAGTTTTGAAAGTCGCTGTGTTTTTGGTGTTTTGAGAGAGAGAGAGATGCAGTAAACGTTAGCTGTAAAAAATAAATGCAAACAGAAACAAAGAAGAAACCTGAAAGTTTACTGACGTCTATCATCAGTAATTGGACAAGTTATAATATTCAGTGTTCAGTGAAATAATCTCTGCAGTGAAGTACCTTAAATAAAGTACTGTGCAAAAATCACAGACAGCCTAGAAAATAGTTTAAAACAATTCATCTTGGCAATAAAAGTATTTTTGCTGGTTATTAATATGCTGGTTAGAAGAAAACAGTGAGAGGAACACAGTTCTGAATCCTGATTTCTCACTGCAATGCAGATTTGTTAAATTCCAGCACTGCTGATTTAATTTAATGAAGGATTGATCAGATAAGCTAGTGCTGAATCTCTGATACCTGCCTCCTGTCTGTATAGTGCACTATGTGAATTATGGAGTTTTGATGTCCTGTAGTGAATGTCCTGTAGTGAATTGTGTTCTGGTGGTTGAATCACCAGTATCTCTCTGTTAGACAGTGTATGCAGTGTTTGAGTGCAGGAGCTATAAGTTAAGGCCTATGTTGTGCATTATGTAGGGAGTAGGGAGCCATGTGAGATTCAGCCTATCCACTGGATGGTATTAAATGGTTAAAAATAATGTATTTATTTGTGTGTTTGTATTTATTGTTTACATTAGTCTTAGAAATGTAATGTGGTGCGTCTATTAAGTTAAGTTTAGGCAAACAATATCAAACATAACTTAGTTTGTAGTGGTCACTATTGTATTACTGAGCTTATTAAATGTGCTAACCTGGCAGTAACGGTAAAGGTGAAAGCGGTTAGCTCTTGACAGAAGTACAAAGAGCTGCATGTGATTATTGTTATCAGCCTGACTAGGAAAACCCAGTGAAAATGTTTGGGAACTACTTAAACAGTAATTACAGTTTTAACTCTTGTTTTGTTTCTTGTGCTTTTTTCAGTTGGTCACTTCTGCCCCTGTCAGAAAACCTCTGTTCAGTGCTTCATCAGGGACACATTATGCTGTGTTCCCATGTGTCTTTAGAAGATTCCAACAAGCAAAGGGACGCGATCAAGGTATGTTTTTTTTTGGTTATGTTCACATAACATTAGAAAATGAGAAAATGATGCAGTATGAAGGCTGGAATGTTACTGTTTGTGCTACAGCTTGGCCTGGCAGATTAATCGCTCTTATCTTTAAATCACAAGAGCTGCAGTATTTATTATAGAAAATATATATTAACAAGGTTTAAATGAGGAAATTTCAACAAATCATACAGAGCCTTTTAAGAACTTTTTAATTGTTTGGGACATGAAGATACTAATTGTTACGGTTTTGTAAGTGGAGTTTTTGCCCATTCATGCTTAGAACTCATTGAGTTCTGGCTCAACAGTTTTTGGTTGTTATTGTCTGACTCTGCTCTTCATGATGTGCCATACATGTTCAGTAGGAGACCGATCTGGAATGCAGGCAGGCCTGTAAGGCACACACACTCTCTGTCTATAAAGCCATGCTGTTAGAGCACATGCTGAATGAGGCCTGGCATTGTCTTGGTGAAATAACCATGGACTTCCAGGGAATATACGTTGTCTTGATGCTTATGTCTCTTTAAAATCCCAATAAATGCTTCAGTGGTACCTTTCACACATATGCAGGTCATCCATGCCATGGGCACTGACAACCTTTACCATGACAGATGTTGCCGTTTGCACCTTTCACTGACAAAAGTCTGGATGGTCCCTCTCATCTTTGGAATGGAGAATTCAACATCCATTTGTTCCCAAAACAAGCTGAAACGTGCACTCATGTGACCACAGCACACATTTCCACTGTCTTTCAGACCGTCTGAGATGAGCTCGGGCCCAGAGAACTCACCAATGTTTCTGGATAGAATTGATGTACAGCTTTCTCCTTCACAATAGAGTTTTAAAGTTGCATTTCTTGATGTAGCGACTGATAACTGGTTTTCCGAAGTACTCCTGACGTACTCCCTCTCTTCTCATGCAGTGCCGTCTGAGGGCTTGAAGATCACACACATTCAGCAGTGGTTTCCAGCCTTGCCCTACATGGACTGAGATTTCTCCAGATTCCCTTAATCTTTTCAAAATATTATGTACAGTAAATCACGAGAGACTTTATTTCTTTGCAGTCTTGTGTTTAGTGGTGTTCTTTTTGAACTTTTTGACACTTCTCTCACAAATCCTCTCTTTGCTTGATGAGACTGAGCCTTTGGTGGACGGTCGTTTTATATCCAATCGTGATACCCTCACCTGTTACCAGTTCACCAGCTTATTGTGGAATGTTTCAAAATGGAGTAACTTGAATATTCTAGAAACTTTTCACTCGTTTTGGCCCGTCTCAGCTTTTTTTGAGTGTGTTTTAGGCATCGAATTCAAAATTAAGTTGGTCAGGCAAAACATTAAAAATAATTTCTTTGTACTTTTGTCAGTTAAATAAAAGTTAAAAAATTGAACAATCACAGATTCTTATTTGCATAGCGTTTTACAAAATGTCCCAATTTTTTCGTGGGTTTGTATTGTCAGCACACTTTCCATCTTACTGTCAGTGTTAAAAATGCCCTTAACAACTGTGTGGGGGCCCCTTTTAAGGACTGTAATAACTGTTACAGTACTAGGATCTGTTATGTTGACCCTTGTGCTTTTTATTAGCCAATTAAAAGTCCTCAGAGGCATATTATGTGTAGCTAAGTCCTGAGTGTAGTGTGGTTGCTTAGTCCTTCAAGTTGCTGGTTTTGTTCTGAGTATGTGTAAATGAAATCAATATTTTTTTTTCTCATGCAGTTCCATTCTGAATCGTTTAGTAAGTGCTGTTACAGTCCAAACTACAGATAAATCAAGAATGATACAGGAGGTAATTAATGCTCTAATTCACATTGTTTGTTTTAGACAGACATTATAAACCTTTAAAACTAGAAAGATTTACAGTAACTATCTTTTAGCTGCCATGTGGTTAATAGTTTGAATGCTATGTTCATGGTGATGTCATGATTGTTAAAGTTCAACTGTCAAAATAAAAAGATTGAAAGTTGAGGTTTTATTGTTCTGGCCAAAGTTTTACATTGTGTATTGGTTACAATAGTGTATTGGTTGTTGTGTATTTATGTAAAATTAAAGTACACCATTCTTTTATCTGCTGAAGTAAAAGGTAATTATGCAAAATGTTCACATAATTGAGTACATTGACTCCTGTATAAAAACTGGAATATAACAAAATGACCACAAAATTATGCTATATAATTTTTGATAATGCCAAATGTCTCTGAATATAATGAATGATAAAAATGTTAACCATTGACTTTAATATTGGGGTAATTACATGTAATTTTGCATTGTATTTCTGTATTTAACCAGTAGAATCCAGTGATGTAACAGCGGTATCTTGTGGATAAACAGTACATTGTAATAGTTGGTAGGCAGATCAACCAACATTTAACTGTTATCCCCTGTAAGTTTGTAGGATATAAACATTTATTGACAGATTATGTCTGTTAAAAAATGTTTAATAGGATTGAAAAGACAGTAAAGTGACCGTTAATTTAAATAACGTTTCTTTATTTTACTTTAAAAATCTGTACTTTGACAGATGCATGTTGTAGATTGATTAACCTAATTACACTGTTATTTAAAAATAGCAACCCTCAAATTACAGACTTTGAGTGTATTTATGCAGTATTTCTGTGTTTTTAATACATTCTAGAGATGTTTTTTCTACTAAACTTTGGTCGTAAAATTACACAGAATATTTACATGGAAAAGCTGTAATTTTACAGTAATCCGCTGTACAGTATTTTACTGTAAAATTACAGGAACTGTTTGGCAACTTTTGCTGCCAGACATCTTACCGTTTTTTTAATGATTTTTTTTTTTTTTACAGTGTGTTTTTGAGCCTGTCTGCCGCTTATTTTGGTACTGTCATCAGTGACTTTCTGCTTTTGCATCCAGTCTCTTTTTTCAAACCTGACATTTGTGAATACTTAAGAACTCTTTGTCTGAAATTATAGGATAAAATGTTTTTTGTAGTCAGCTAACAGTGTATCATATTTAGGTAAATAGTTTTCTCCCTCTTTCCTTACATTTCCTGGGCCACTGGCTGCTTCGCAATCTCAGAGCATAATGGATCCACCCTCATACTTAACTGTTAGCAACTTTTTTTATTATTTAATTGCTTCTTCTTTTTCTCTTCTAACATATCTTTGGTGACTCTGGCAAAGAGATGAAGTGTTGTTTTGTCAGACCACAGCAGTTGATGATGTTTTGCATACTTCAGATAATGACTTGTTGAAATTGCAGAAATGTGTCATATTTAAGTTTGTTCAGTGCAAAGCTGGACTTAACTTTTTTTCACTTATAAAGTCAACAAAATGTATATTTGACTGGGGTGACCAAACCTTGACATACAACTGCACTGTGGTGAGGACTTAAAAGGGAAGTGAATTCAGAAGAATTTATTTGTGGACTTTTTCAATAAGATTTTGTTGTTTGGTTGGCTGGGTAGTCAGCAAGAAAGCGCACAAATAAGCTAAGTGTGTAAAGGGACACTGGACTTTTTTTTTTTTTTTGGCATATTTATGTTCAGACAAAAAATAAATGACTAAAGCAGTAGACTCAGTGTCATTGTTCAACAGAGATTTTGGATAACTTTTTTTCTGACAAATGAGCTATTTTGCTGAGCTTTGTGGGGGCACAGACCTACACATCAGGTAGAAATCTTCTGAGCCCACAGAAACCAGGGGAAGTCATTCAGCCAGTTGGTGAGTCTGCTGAAACACCATTTCAACCCAAAGTCCAGTTAAATTGTACAGAGATAGAACAGAAAATGATGAAAGTGTTACTGATGATAGTATTCAGTTGAGACTGTTGGCAGGAGATGGATTGACATCTGAGTCAGCCTTAAAGAAAGTTCTGGCTGAGGAGGCAGCTAAAAAGAACATGAAAGGCTTGAACAGCTCAGGGACAGAGAAATGGCTGAAGCCAGCAGGTGGAGCTGTGTACAAGGTGGACACAGGAACAAAAAGTATAATAAGAGCATGGACATGGTACTGATGTGGGGGAAAGAAACGTAGCAAAAGACTATTTGCAGTGGAATAACTGCACAGGTGCGAAACATGAAGTAACATGTCAGGGAGGAAAACGCAAAAAGTGTAATTATATGCAAGACAAAGAAAAGACAGGAAGCTTTCACAATGTACATTTTAGTTGATTCAGTGCAGAGTGGACCCCCATTCACACAGTGCTAGACAGTGAATGGTAGTCCAGTAAAATAAGTCTAACGTGCTGCAGTGTAACAATACTGTCAAAGTCACAGTGTGCAACAAACAAAGTAAAAAACAGTTAAACTGTTTCTCACCACCAAGTCATTTGTTTGAGTGACAACCCAGTACAGTGTATTACAGTGTTTTTACAGTGTATAAGTATGATTATGATGACATTTCTTGCATCCTGGATTGATGTTAGTGAAGTATTCAAATGTTTATTGTCATCTCCCTCACCGTATTTTGCATGCTGTTAAAGTTGACAGCTCCACTGGGTTTCAGATTGAGTGCTCTGATAAGAAATTGACATTGTATTATTACTTGTGAAAAACTGAGATGCAGTGCTGATTTATTAAAGCTTAAAGGTTTAGGTTTAGGATTAGGGTTAGATGTAAAACCCCATTGCAACTTCATTTGCATTTAATAGATATTTAGTTGATTGTTTTTCTCTGCCTTTACAAGCACAACATGCAGTGCCGGTTCTATCAGCCAACTATGCAAGTCTAGTCCCAGGGGGTCATTTAGTCAAGCAGTGCCACACTAACCAATCTTTATGCCCCCTTATGCTTTTACACATGCTTTTATACTGGCATGAGGCAAATAAAGTGACAGTAAACTTGGTGCACCCTGCTAGCCATGCACATCCTATATGAAAGACTACATCAATTAACATAGGGAGGCTTGCATGCATCACTTTGTATTGGTTGCTCTGGTTGTTGAGTGTGAACATGTTCACTGTCGAGCTTCTAACAAGAAAATTACTGATTTGTTTTCCAATTTTATACGTTTCCCTTCATTATTTTGAGTGATGCTATTGGGAATAGGAAAAAAATACTGGTAGGAATAAAAAGTTCAGAAAGCAGAAGCTGCAGACCTCAGATCCCCATGCCTTCCATTGGACCAAGGAATTTGTTTGAGCCAACTGGTTAGATTGTAGCTTCATTCATCATAGGTTGAGAAAACTTCAACTCTATTTGTCACTTGTTGCTCGTGCTGCCTGTTGCTAACTCGTGGCTACAAATCACTTACTATGGAGAGAATTGTCCACTGTGGTGGTGATAGGAACCAGACGTGTGAATTGTTTAATGCCTCTAAAAGCTATATAACAGAAATGACATGAAATGGTGAATTTGCTGCCTGATAGTTTTACAATTCAGTGTTTTATCATAGCCTTTCAACAAAGTTTATACTCTGTACTAAACCAGACTTTCTGTCAGCAACTGATCAAAACCGAATCCTGTCTTTGAACATGGAGAACACGAGAGGTGTTATAATTAGAAAAAAATTGTGTTCATTCAAAACTGAATAAAAATATAGCTTTTATTACACTGCATTAATTGTGTTAATTAAATGATAAAAGTAAACAGATATAATTCATCAATGATAGATATAAAATACTGTACATTTGATTAGAAAGGGAAAAACTAAACAGAAAGGCTACAATAAAATAAGAATTTATATAAAACGTATTACTTACTCATGTACATTTAAAAAAAAACAAATAAAGAGTAATGTAAGTTACATGAACATAAAATACATTAAATGTTGCATTAAGTCTCAAGATCATAAAAATGTACATTTAATCATACAAAAACAAATAAAGGAATTGTCAAGCTGAGAAGTAGCATATAGTATTTTTACAGCCACACATTTGTCTTTAAACTGACACTGTGCTGGTGTGTTTTAACTTATGCTGATACATTTTTGTACATTTCTGTACTCATACAGGATATACAGTAACAAAAGACAGCACTTAGTGAATTACAAATGCTCTAATTCAGCCAAACTCCAGAGCATCACTACAGTCCCATTGTCTGTAACAAGCAAAGAATTCAAAATATCTGACTATTAAACACAAACACTGGCTCAGTCCAGTTACAATCAACAAATGAGGAAATAAGATATTTCACTTCAAGACAATATTTACACAAATGCATAAAAAATAACAGTTTAGCAGTGTAAAACACTCAAAACATATATACATTTTGCTAAAATCTTCACTTTTTGGATTATGTTCAGTCAAAAAATATGTACCAAATGAGTAATATAAGATATAAACTGGATAAAGAGGATTTTGAGCAGTAGAATTATGTACACATTCTTCCCTCTTCTGTCTACAATCTTAAAGCTCCAATCAGAAGTTAAAAACATTTTTTTTTAAAAATTAGTTTTGAGAATCACAAAAACACAGGCTTTAGAACAACAACAATGTACTCTCTAATAAACACATTTACCATTCTCACTGTAGGTAAACTCAAGATGTTATTGGTAGCCATAACACTGTTTCAATAATTCCCTATTGAAGGTTTAGGACACAGAAGCTTTTGTATGGACCTGCAAGAGAAGAAAATCATTAATTATGGTATTTCACACTTTATAAAGTTTTTACTCATAGTAATTACAAACAAATGTTTGCCTGACAGAAATGGAGCCATTAAAGAAGTATTACTGAATTGACATTAAACCAATGGCCAAAAAATAAAATAATAATAATAAATAAATAAAATAAAATAAAAAATCCACTTAACCCAATATATTTTTTTAAATGAACCTGTGATGCTAATGTTGCTAACAAACACTAAAACTCAATAGTCACTCAAATAGCCCAAACCTTTTCTGTAAATATACATCACCAAAAAGCAAAAATTGGACTTCAGGCATGTCTCACCTGATTGACTAGAATAAGAGGGAAGTTGTGTAAATTAGATTTTTTGCCAAACTATTTCTTTAATGACAAGTGCTATTTTATCATATTCTGAACCCAGATTTAGCACCCTTGTTAACAGTGTTTACAACATCCAACAAACCAATACTGGTGCCATTTTCACTGTTTTAATGTTTAAATATGGAAGAATAATTTCTAGTAATGTATAATCCTGACTAATGTTGCCTGGACTGTTTGTCAGAGCTTCACAGAAAATATCATAATATGTAACTTGTAGTTTATATTATTAGTAGATTTGTCATAACTTTGTGATTTACTTCATAAGATATACATCTCCATATTGTTTAAACATCTTACTTACATTTTTAAGCTTAATCACAAACAAGATTAAATAGTTTAAGTTAACTTAAACCTGGGCTCCTTAAAACCCTTAAACACCTTTTCCTTACTGCAAAACATGCAGCTGTAAAGTACACAAAAGCTACTGCACAAGTTCTAAAATCAAATAATCAGCTCAGTCAGTGCCGCCCTCAGTGGGAATCATACTGCAGCCCTAAAAACTATTTTGTTTTGGTTCATTCACCCAACATCACACCTGTGGCACTGAACTGTGATGGCCTGTTAGAGCTGATCTTACTTTTGTCTTCAGTTCTACTTCAGTTCTGAGTAGACAGAATCAGCTTCCTCACTGCTTTTCCCTACAGAGAGTAATGACACTGAATTAGCATCAACCAAGAACAAGACAGTATTCTTTTAAGCAACAGCTGCTGCAATTGACTTACACAAGCTGAGAGCATTCGATCTATTAAAACACAGACTGGCATTCTATATGGCATAATTCATAAACCAATACATTCAGACCTTTTCTAATAAACTTACCTTTAACCCTGATTTTTTCCTTCGCCCGTTTGTCTTTCAGATCAATTTCAGCATAAGTCACATCACTGGGTTCAGCTTCTGAATCTGAAAGAAAACAAAAACTATTTTGTTTACTCCATTTCCTTCTGCTTTTGCAATCCTTTTCTAAAAATCTAATCTGCAACCAATCACATACTATAGAATTACTTATACCATAGAATATAGAATAGTAAACATACTGCCCTAATGTACTAGAGACTGAACAAAAGATGGGCACCATAAACTTATATGTTGCCAAAGCTCAAAAATGTATCCATATATGATGAGTAACACCAACATAATAAGGAACAAATATTCTGCAGTAGAGTGAGAAGTAGCTTTCATTATGTATTGTAGCAAACTCTCATACTGGCTTGTGTTCAGCCCAATGAATATTAATATAGATACAGTGCTAAACACTGCTGCAGTCCTTAAAGGGCCCAGATCCTAGAAAACTGAAATATTAAAAAAATGATGTTTTTAAACTGTTGAAAAATGAAACCATAGTGTTCACCCAGTCCATATGTGGAAACCAAGCTGCAAAAATTTTGAATTACTTAATTCTGTGATGCCATAAAACTCAAGGAATTTTCATGTCTACACCTGGTCAACATACAGCAGGTTAGCTCCACCCATTCATGTTGAAAAAGAAGTGCTTCAATCCGCTTTCTGAATTAGGTACAATACAGTGCAATCAATCAGGCCAGAGCTCATTTACAAAGGGAAAAGTTGGAAAGTGTAAAAATGAATGATAAAAGTTTTTGGTACATAAAACCACACAAATTTTAGAAGAGGCCTTTGGGGAAAAATATAATACAAGAAAAATGGCGGATATGGGCCCTTTAAGAAGAATGGGCCTCATTCACCAGCCATTCATTCTTTTTCTTAGGACCTTTCTCAAGAACACATTTAAGAAAAAACTTATGAATATATTGGTGAATGAGGCCCAATATTTGTTGTTTTCATTCTGTACTCCACTCTAGAACACTGAATTTGTCATGAAGCTACGACTATGCAAATGCTGACTTTAAATGGAGCGCATTTATGACTATGCTGAGTGAACAATATAGGAATCGCACAGAGCAATCAGACAAATGAACAAAAGCTTAAATAAAATCATTACATATATGACCCCTAAGAGGCAGTGATCGCATCTGTGACCATAAATGGCAGTGAACTGCCCTCAAGATTATCAAGATTATACCTCAAGGTATCTTTCCTGCTCTTGCAGACTTACAGTATATCACCATTTTCAAGAAAAATGTGTCATTATTTAGATTCCCACAGAGTACATTGTATTTCTAAAACTGAACAATGAGACATTTGAGTTAATAAATAAATAAATAAATAGATAAAGACATACACACACACACATACACACATACATGCATACATACATACATTTAGAGGCACCTTTGCCTTTGGGTTTCTTGCTTTTCTCCTGAATCTGTGAGTAAACTGTATCACTTGGTCCAGACATGACATCATCTATATTTAAAAATAAAATTAAAAAATCATTAATTATTAACAGACAAACAAACAAAAACAGGTTAATTCTAAATAATAGTAGATGTTCCCACATTCAGTGTTAGGTGTTCTTTTAAAATAGTGTACTGGCAGGAGGCACAGGCGCCTGATTTTGAGTAAAAGCAATTTTTTGTTATCTGATGTTAAAATGTGTTGACTATCAAACATTAGCAAACTAAAGTCATTTAAACATGTGTTTTTAATGATATAGGGATGTAATAATGAAGACCAGTGCTACATGGATTGTTTTTAACATTGTGGAAGTTCTGTTGTAAATAATACATTATTTTAACATAATCAGTAATAATCTATAAAAAAATAGCCATTATTGTGACAAAATCCCACAAATGAAAGAATAGTCCAGCTCAAATGATAACAAGAGGATCATTTATTGATTAGCATAAATAAACAATATCTAACAGGAAAATAACAAAAGTTAATAAACCTATTCTTAATAGTTGTTATGCAATCAGTCGTGTAAACATGTGATTTGCGTTCTTGTAGGCTACAGAAACAGCAGAGCCTTCAGCATGTCATATGGATACAGCTGTATAAAGTGCTCTTAAGAAAGGTGAATGCACAACAATAAAGTGGACTAAAGCCAAGTCTAACATGTAGCAGTCTTTTTCAGTCTTGACTTACGCAGATGGAAACCAGCAGCATAAAACTATGGGTGGAAGCAGGTGGGAGTGGGACAACATGTTTAGGCTGCGCATGTGAGCAAGACAAACAGCACCGATTTGCTGTGGGATGAAATCTTACATAAGTGGGACTAAGAAATTGGTCCCGTGCAGACCTCTTGTAAAAAGTGCAGAAGCACATATGTATGTTTGCTCCCTCCCCAATAAAAGTGGGGGTGCACATGCTCCACTTGCTCCATTCTCAGTTGCATATGCTAGCAGGGTCATGCAAGGACATTTCTGGGGGGCCCATGGCTCAAGAGGAAAAAAGTCATTGTGCAATACATGAATTACACTTAATTTAGAGCACACTGCAACCACTCAAATATAAAAGGAAGTATTAGTGTGTCACCATATTTCAGAGAAAATTATATGCAGTTTTACTAGCGGTTTAGAGATCTGGACACCAATCTCCAGTGTACAAGGCAGTAATGCTACTCACTATGCTAAATGCTGTAAACACTGCAGTTGCAGCTCCAATTAAGTGCTCCTCAGAGCCTCACATAATCACTGTTGTTTTCAAATAAAAAATTGGTTTAGTAAGCAGCCCTTACTGCTGTTTCTTTGGTTGTTGTTCAAAATACTTTATGCAATGAGACACTTTCTTTGAGAAATTATTAAATTAAAATTAAACAGGTGTTGTGTTGATATGTGCATCCATAACAGGTTAGAATTACTGAGGCAAAATCATCACAGGTAGCTTGTACTGCACCAGAGGGAGCAACCAAGAACACCTCATTGACAAGAATGCTGAAGAATGACTCAGTCCATATAAAATATACCCTAATTTGTATGCCTCTCGACCAAAAGGACACTTTTACAGTGTGAGGGCAAAAGGGGCAGGAGCTCAAGCTCCCCCCTGTGTGCATGCCTGTGTAGTAGGTAGTACTTACCTTCACTGTGGCTTTTCAAGTGTTTCATCTCAATCTGGGAATTTGTCAGATCATTTGGTGTCACTGCAACATCTAATACAGAAATCAGTTTAGACTCTGACAGCAATTAAACAGAAGCAGATTTCCATCATTGCAGAAACAAAATTCTTACATTTTTTCTTTGGTTTCTTTTTAATAGACAAAGCTTGTGCATAAGTGGCATCACTGGAGTCAGTCGCAGAATCATCTACAACAGAAGACTCTGTTTAGAGAGGCCACTGTGTTCTGTCATTATTAAAGATATCCAATTAAAAAAAAGTATTCAAAATATTGAAATGAGCACATATGTTAATTATTACAAAAACAGAATTCTTACCATTTGTTTTCAGTTTCTTTTTAGTAGACATGACTTGTACATAAGTGGCTTCACTGGAGCCAGCGGCAGAATCATCTACAACAGAAAGTCTCTATTTAGAGAGGCCTCTGTGTTCATTCATTATCAGAGATATTCCATTAAAACAAAAAAGTATTAAACATGTTATATTATTATTTATACAACAGTTAGTTCTGGCCATGCAAGCTGATTGGTTGAGAAGCGTTCTACCTGTGCTGTTATTTCGCCATAACATCACAGGTTTTTTTTACAAACATTGTATCACTCCGCTAAGACACCGTTGCTAAGCAACGAGTTTGACAGCTGTAGGAGACGCTGAGATGACACATTTGACCGACAGCCGATGTGGTCAGACTTTGAAGATGAGACTACACTAAATTCTCAAAAAGTCTTCACCACTGAGCAGCTTTTCAATTGGCAGCTGTGACAGGAGAACACCCAAACAACCGGGAATCAGCCAGAAATAAACCGAATACCTTTTGCTAAACGTGTAGTCTGATCTTCAGAGTCGGACCAAATCGGACTGAGCCATAAAACCGCCGCAATAAAAAACAAAAAAGCTGGTCAGTGGTGATGACAGTTTGGGAATTTAGTGTAAGGAGCTGGAGAACGAACTGCCGGCTGTGCAGCGAGTGAGCGGAGCTCGTTACTGTGATGTAGCAACGAGCTGCTTGTTAAGGAACTATAATTTGGCGGAAGGAATTGCGAACATTAAAACATATTAAATGACACGTTCACGGCCCAATTTACTTAAGCCTTCGGCTCATGCCTGCGTCCACATCACAGCTATGATTTTATTTCGTGATTACACTACCTCTGGTGTTCTATTGCTTAAATATCTTACATGTGATTAAAGATATCCAAAAAATTTAAAATGAGCACATATTTCCATTATTGCAGAGGCACAATTCTTACCTTTTCTCTTTGGTTTCTTTTTAGTAGACATAACTTGTGCATAAGTGGTATCATTGGAACCAGCTACAGAATCATCTAGAACACAAGTCTCTGTTTAGAGAGGCCACTGTGTTCATCAATATCAACGATGTTCAATATTAAAACAAAATGGTATTCAAAACACTGAAATAAGAATGGAATTCCATTATTACAGAAACATAATTCTTACCATTTGTTCTCAGTTTCTTTTTAGTAGACATAACGTGTGCATAAGTGACATCACTGGAGCCAGCGGCAAAATAATCTAGAACAGAAGTCTCTGTTTAGAGAGGCCTCTGTGTTCTTTCATTATCAAAGATATCCAATTTTAAAACAAGTATTCAAAATACTGAAATGAGCTGTACCTGTGGTTGTGTTGGCTGCCACCCCAACATTGCCATAAACATGATCATTACCTTTTGAAAGGAAGATCTTTTTAGTGAGAAGGGTTAACTTGAGTAAAAACTAAATGCTGGTTTATTGTTGATGAAAACTGACCAGGCTGCAGCAGTGTGGATCCTGTATTCTGGCTCTGGCCTGATGTCTGACTGGTGTTCTTCTTATTTCCTGTAAGGAGAGACATAACTTCTGTGCCATCACAGTTTTTTAAGGATAAAAACCATTTGCACTTGTTGAAGCATGAATATGTTGTATTAAAAAGATCTGTTTACTTCACTGTCCTATAAAATGACAGCTATAGAAATATACCACAGACAGAAATGACCTCTCCGTAGGGAGCCTGTGTACACTGCTATATGGTAAAGATAAAGTGCTGATTATCATACCTTTCTTCTTCTTGCAGCAACAAATCAGGCATAGCATAACAATGAGGAACAGGGTCAAACTCAGTGCCACCGCCACCAATATTACTGTTACATGATTAGATCCTAAGACAGAAAGGAATGTGACTTTATACATGAACACTTTACTGTAGCTACAGAAGTAATTAAATAATATGAAATGATTTTCTTACTTCTGACTGAGATCCAGCTCTGTGGTGACTCTCCTTTCTCTGGGTGTTTACAGTGGTAGAGTCCTTCATCTGACTTGGAGACAGTATGGATGGTCATCTCTCCTGTAGTCTGAGTCTGGAGGAGTGATCCATTCTTATAGAATTCAACTGTGAGGTTTGAGGGCTTTGGGTCACGATATAAACAGCGCAGAGTCAGAGGATCTCCCTCAGTCACAGGATGAACAGGACTCTCCAGAATCACAGAACCATCTGTAAGAAAAAGTCAGACCCTGATAATTCGGCAACAATAACCAATTCAGTGGGACCACAGCTATCATCCACATAAATTAAAAAATAAATAAATAATCTGGCTATATGTATGAAATTTTATTAAGTTCATAAAACTTGTTCATAGTCTGTTCTGTACTGGATTTTTTTCTCTTTTTTTTTCTTTTTTTATTTTAGTGCTCTGCATGTAATAGCTAGTTCTTACTAGTTAACCCTACAAAAAGGTATGCTTAAAGCTCATTTTATTACGTAAACTTAATTAAAGTTAAAGTATATTACCCAAGTATACTTTACGTAGTAAATATATTAATACTAATGTACTAGTACTATACTTGTAAAGGTACTATTTCAAACTTCTTTGGACTAAATTGGACCACTTTTTATAAAAGTATACTTTCAAGTACACTGTAGGTGTAAGAGTAGTAAACTTTGAGTACTCAATTAGTTTACATTTAGGTTTTATTTTGTACTAGATTACAAATATACTGTAAACTATACTAAAAGTGAACTTATAGGTACTATTTATGGTGTGGGCAGTACCTGTGGTTGATTGATTTTTTTTGTGGGTTGCCAAGATGGCTGACCATTGAACGGGAAGCAGTGTGGTGTCTTCCTATCAATGGTATCCATCTTTAGAGCCGCAGTATGCACAGGTGTAAATCACTACTGATTAGCTGCTCGTTCACACAGCAAATCTTTCCGGCTCGATTGCACCACAAACTTCCTTTTATTTCATGATCACTTAGGCTAAATCACAAACGGCTCCCTCCTTCCAATGTAGTGCACTATATAGATCTTAAAATAAAGACTTTGGCACCAAAACAGCGCATAATATGTCCAGGATAACACAGAGCCAGATTCAGCCAGATGACACAATTCCCTACAGGACAGTGCATATTGTAAAAGTCCAGACCTCATAACTCAAACAGTGCACTATGTAGGGAGTAAGGAGCCATTAATACTCAGCCACACCCAGTAGACACCAGTCTACTCTCCTACAACGTGATGCTGTTTACGTTGTCTGAACAAGGCTGTTAAGAGATTGCGACAACGTTGCCATTATGTTGTCACAATATTGTCAGATAATGTTGTCATAATGTTGTGACAATGTTGTGGGCACCAAAACAACAGGTTGTCATGATTTAACTGTTTTTTAGGATAGTGTTTAAGGGTTTGTGAAAACTGCCTTGTCACGAAATGCAACATACGGTAGCTACTAGCACCTCGACCACTATGTCACATCATGTCTCTTCTTTAAGTGAACTTACTATAATACCTATAGTTTACTACTTACATATTATTTTTATACTTTATACTACTAGGTTTATATTTAGGTATTATTTTATATACTTCAAATATGCCTTTAATTGTACTGTAAGTGGACTTGAAGTTAACTATTTGAAAATATTTGTTTTCTTTATAAATCAAAATTTTCAAACAAATATTGCACTGGATGTCAAAATATAAGAACATAACAAACATAACAATTTAAATTGACATTCCAGGTCTAAATACACCAAACTCACATCCTGGAAAAAAAATGTCTATAAAATCAGCCAAATGTTCATCTGTTTCTGTGTGGGTTAATAACACTGTGTACATAAAAGATCAGGTTTGGTTTCACCCATGTACTATTTCATCCCAAACTACAGGCTACAAATATACTTAACCCTTACATGTAAGACAAGAATACTTAAATATAATTTTAAATATGTAAATATACTTTTTTGTATACTTGTCAGTATAAACCAAACATACTTTTATAAACCAAGTATAATTTTATTTAGTATATAGCTGATAAGTACACAAAAGGTAAACTGAAAGAATACTCACTTATTTTAGTTTAAAAATATATATACTAATAGCACACATGTATAAACTTCTTTTTTGTACAGGGGAAAAATGACTTACTGATTGGTGGTGCAACAAAATTAGCAAAAGGATAGTCTGAAGTGAACTTACTACTTAATAAAGACTTTATGTACAAACTTAAATTCAAATCTATGCAAAACTGGTGCAACCCAGTCTAGGATTAGAATAATGTAGACTCACTGTGCACTGTGATGTTGACAGGATTACTGCTCTCTCCAGATTCAGACTCACACCAGTACATGCCAGTGTGGGATGTGTAGAGGGAGCTGATGTTGCATGTAGATCCTGTAACTGATCCCCAGCCTGATGAACAATCTGACACCTTCTCACTGTGTGTGTATCGTCTCACTCTCCATCCAGTAGAGTTACTCTGTCCCTCACAGCTCAGTGAGAGAGAGTCAGTAATAAAGTGTTGAGTTCTGCTGGGACTGACCACCAGAGAGACTGGATGAGACACACCTAAAAAATACAGAGAAGACACACAGTGTTCTGTAGCATGCTCCTAAAGACTGGCAAAAGCAATGCTACACAAAGTAACCTTTCATTCATATTAAAATAGTTTTAACACAGTGCACACGAACACCAACCAGCCACTTCATTAAAACCACATCCTTGCATCTACACTCACTGTCCATTTTATTAGCTCCACTTACTATAGAGGTTCACTCTGTAGTTCTACAATTACAGACTGTAGTCCATCTGTTTCTATGCATACATTAGTACCCCCTTTTACTCTGTTCTTCAAAGACCAAGACCTCCACAGAGCACGTATTATTTGTGTGGTGAATCATTCTCAGCACTGCAGTGACACTGACGTGACCAGTTAGTGTGTGGTGTGCTGGTCTGATTGGATCAGACACAGCAGTGCTGCTGGAGTTTTTAATCACCTCAGTGTCACTGCTGGACTGAGAATAGTTCACCAACCAAAAGTATCCAGCCAACAGCGTCCTGTGGGCAACGTGCTGTGACCACTGATGAAGGACTAGAGGATGACCAACACAAACTGTGCAGCAGCAGATGAGCTATCGTCTCTGACTTTACATCTACAAGGTGAACCAACAATGCAGGTGTGTCTGACACACTAACATGCCACCACCATGTCAGTGTCGCTGCAGTGCTGTGAATGATCCACCTCCCAAATAATACCTGCTCTGTGGGGGTCCTGGTCATTGAGGAACAGAGTGAAAAAGGGTTAACAAAGTATGCAGAGAAACAGATGGACTACAGTCTGTTAATGTTGAAATACAGAGTGCACCTCTATAGTCAGTGAAGCTGATAAAATGAAGCTGATAAAGTGCACAAACAAGATAGCTGGCTGGTCAGTGTGTATATTGAAACATGTATACAGTATATATTTCCTCACAAGTCATCCACAGTGCACTATTAGAAGAAAGACTCTGAAAACTCTTCTATTCAAAATTCAAAACGCTAAAAATGGTGCAGTGAATTGGTAAATTTTTCCACTGTATATTAACTAAAGTCCTTTGTATGGATTAGAAACACTATCTGGAGAACTGGAGGCACCAGGATTATGATTCAGGGCTTGATTTAAGGGGGAGTTGGGAGGGTCTTTCTTCATTGATCGGCTAAACGCAATGTGGCAGTTGCATTCATTTGCGTAAAGTTAAATTCTGCTGAAAGTTTTTGCTGTGAGGCGAGGCAGATTTTGCACACTGCCAAACATCATACACCGCACGATGCACCAGAGCTCTCCATTGAAATGAATAAGATGCGGCTGGGCAAAGTTGCAAGTGAATGTGTGCCGTTTTACTCACCAGTCGTGTTCATCCAGAGAGCATCACTGTAGTTAGTGTAGTATACTGGGTTTCCTCTCCCAGCTCTGCACCAGTACTGTCCTCCATCAGAGACACTAACTGAGCTGATGCTGTAGGAGTGTGTTTCAGTCTTGATCTCATTCTCAGGGTTCTGTGTGTGTTTGGACCAGTAAAACTTCCACCCAGCAGACTGATTCAGCTCACAGTACAGAAACACTGGATTTCCTAACACTGTAGCTCCTGTATGGCTTGATGTGAGTTCAGGTTTAGGTTTTTCTGCAGTTGGAGATGAAGCACACAGTTCAGACTACGAAGAGTTCACACACTGATCTCTTTACTACAGTCTTTACTACAGTAATTACTGACCTTCAACAGAGAGACCCACACTATACTGTGATGACAGTGGCCCCAGCTAAACATTTAGCAAAACTCACACTGGCCTACATGTGCATGTGCACATGTGCTCCTACAAGACTGAAATCTTAATTTCATATTAAAGTAACTCACACACTACATCTTCACACCTGTGTTTCAGCCATTGGTATAAGGAATCAGAGTACAGCAGACCAAAAGAAAAGTCTTACAAAAGCCCTAGAACTAAAATACCACAGGCTCATGATGAGATATAATTTACTGCAAATGCAACTGCTGTGTCTGCACATAAATGACAAAGAAATCAGTTATTAGAAAGAAAACTGACTGTTTGCAAAATTCTGAGAAATCCCCACCTCCCTCGGTTATTATTGCTATATCCACCAAACTTTCAGTACAGACCACCTGGTGGTATCCATTGCCAGTGTTACAGGTAACATATTACAAAGTAACACAGTACAACAATGTGATTACTTTTCCTTGTAACAAAGTAGTGTAACACACTGCAGTTTAAATCCTTGTATTCATATTACAATTACTGACTTAGTCCGTACGTCACTCATACATCTATAAGTATACAAAATGCTGTGCTTGACCCTTTTAAATCATACATTGTCTCTGTATTCATTATCCATGCCTGTCCTTGTACGCAATTTGCATGCATGCTATATGTATCAGCTGACTGGTTGGTTTATTGTAAATATGAGCAGAGCAGTGTCAGTGCAGGAAGTGCACTAACCTCAACAAACAATTTGTTGATGCATTTAATCAAACTAACGTGAAACTGATTGTTAAAATCACAAAGCTGAACAACAGAGAACCCAAACATCACTGAAACAGGCCAAACTTGATTCTCATTCAGAGACAGCTCTGTAAGCTACGGTTTCTCTTGGCTACTTTCTCTGTTTTTAAACAGCATCAACTGTTCAGGATTTTATTCAAGTCTAACTGTCTGTGTCTAGTTAATATAAAGGGACAGTGACGGGCATTTAATAAGACATTTACTGTGACACATGTAGTTTCTGGAAACTATGTTTACATGAATCAAACCAGGGAAATCGTTTAGTCACACTAGGACAAATGTCTACTAAGGAGAAGTACCGGATGCTTCCCCTTGAGATGAGCTATTGCTAAAGCTAACATAGGAACTAATCAGAGCAACGTCAGATCTCAAGGACTTGTTGTCTTTCACATGAGGTCTTTCAGCACTCTTTAATGAAACAATACAAAAAATGGCACAAGCACATTAATATTTATATACACATTGGCCCTTATTCATCAGGGATGTGTACAGTCAAATCTGACTGTATAATGAGCGCATATAAATTTTAGCAACAGTTTTGTTATTCATCAGTTCCATCTTTGGTGTATATGATCAAACTCATGTCATGGTAGGATTGTGGGTATATTTGAGTGTAATACTTTAACAGCCTGAAAATAATGCTTGATTTGTAATTAACTAAACAAAACTATTAGCAGTATCATCTGTAATACTGAGAACAAGAATAAAAACAGAAAATAACAATAATACTAATAATTTGTGCACATGGCAGCCCAGGATAAAAGTGGATGCAGTTCTTTTACATGTATATTGGTGTAAACAAATTCTGCCATTATTACATGTTTCATTTAAGACAAATTACACTGTGCTTTTGCTTTATACTACTGACACCACCCAAAAAATGATAACAGAAGCAATAATACAGCGTTTTCATATTTTTCAAATGTGAGCCTGTACAGTGCTGTTTAATCTGATTGGTTTATTAAGATGTCAGCAGCTCAGTTAAGAAAAGCCAACTATTTAGTTTAATACTCTGAACATTTGTGTATAATACTATTCATCATCAGGCATCACTTTACATTTTTAGGAAACACAGTAGATAGAGGTTAAAGGTTAGTTTATATAGAGCCAGCATAAGTCTGTCAATAGTTTTGATATCGAGCTGTGAGTGTGAATTTCCACACAGTGTAATCTAAAACTTTCTCAGCTTCAGGAATGAAATAAAAGCACCATCCTCCAGATGATCAGGACAGCATTTCCTTTCTTAATAATTCTGACTAATTTATTATCAGGACTGTTCTCAGTGCACGTTTGCTTTGAGGAGTTCTATCAATTTTTTTTTCCTTTGCTTGATGGAGAAAGGAAGGCTTAGTGAAGACTGTGATTAACTGAGAGGCGTATCAATCACAATCTTGCAAATTGTTAAAGTTGAAATTCTTGGTAACACTTTATAATAACATTCATTTATAAAGCATTTATAAGCTTTTAATTCATAATTAACTAATCATGAACTAATGATACATTTAGAGCTATAAATCATTAAATAATATATATACACACAACACTTTATAAGACACCTATAAGCTCTTACTTCATGATTAACAAATGATGAATAGCTCTGGAATTCAGTAGTTATTCATCAGTTATGTATATACTATAATAAACATTCATATGTTAGTAGCATATTTACATAGTTCAAAGTTTAGGTGTTCTTTAGCCAAAAAACCTTTCAAAATAAAACATCTATCAACTTCTTCATGATTTACTAATCATGAACTAATCAAGTATTTAAGCGTTGTTCTTAATTGTTTTATACATTAATGGCAGTGGTGACATTTGAGCAATACAGTCTAAAATGTGTCCTCTTTACAAGATTTATAATGGCCCATATATAATAATATGTAGAACTGTCATCACACCTCCCTGGAGAACTCCTTATTCTCTGTCTGCGTATGTATGAAGACCTGGTGTTGTTGATGACTGTTTCCCGTTACTGCAAACCTGTCATGCAGGTTTCTCCACTACAGCATCTGGACGATTTGATCCTTCCTCTCTAGGATGGTCACCTAAATGCTTGTCCAGTGCCTTGTGATCTCAAGGCTTGATTACAGTCAGGCCCTTCCAAGTGATCAAAAGGTTTACTTTATCACCCCACTGCTGCGTTCTTTTCACTGGTGTCCAGTAACTGTTCACATCAGATTTAAACTCTGACACCTGCCTACAAAGCCAAAAAATGGACCAGCTCCTTCCTACCTGATGACCTATAGCAGTTTAAGCTTCAAGTATAGCCCAGCTTGACCCAGGACACATGAAAGACAAACATCAAGACTCTTCCATTGGAGCCCATGTGGTGGAACAAACTTCCACTGAACAGCAGAATTCCTCACCATCTTCAAATGGCGACTGAAGATCCATCTTTAGACTCCAGACTCTACTTACAGTAGCAGGGATATATTTTCTGAGTGGACAACAAAGCATTTTTCTCTCAATAAGTGCTTTGCTATATGCAATAAATGTAACTGAAATATATTTGCTACTATTTCATAACTAATGACTGACAAATCAGGATGTTTTTCACTTTTAGTGAATGTACTGCATATGCATTTACAAAAGAAAAAAATTAAATTAAATTAAATTAAAAAATAAAATCTTCACAAATCAAAGCTGCTAATTCAACGTGCCTTTTGTGAACCACAGTAAGATTCATTAAAACCTTTTGGGCCTACAAATGATTTGTTAAACATTAACAAACAGTATAGTGACTTCCTTACTCATGTTTTATAAATGACCTGTTCATTACATCTAAATTATTTGCAACATTTTTGCAGCCCCTAATCTAAAGTGGAAACTATTCTGTACTTATGAATATCTAAAATTGCCTATAAGTCATTTACAAACTAAAGTCCTTTTGTTAAGTCATTTATACATTAATTGGTCAACATTTATGAAACTTTTTGCAGCCCCTAATCTAAAGTGGAAACAAAAAAACAATGTATAGACATTTACTCAGGCTGTTTACTCAGTAATATTGCTAGTATTAAGTATGAGCTGGCACACAAATTCTTGATTTTATTCAACCATAAAATACAATTTATCAAAAGAGAAAAAGTGAGTTGTTCGAATTTTTATTCCATATAATAAACAAATTTGAGTTAATGTTTTGTAATAGCTATTTGCTAAACATTTAAAAGTAGTATTTACTTTTTTGACAAACAAGACATGACAATTTGTAGTGCAAATTAATTCATAACATTTGACATATTTGAAATTCCTTCAACCTTAACTATATTGTAACTTGTCCTGCATGAACATTAGTGCACTGTGATTGACTGTGTAATGCCTGTAGCCAAGCTGAGGTAGAGCCAGCCAGTAGGCACACCACTCATCACTTAGGATAGTGGATCCCCTCCTTGAGTGAGGAGTGGCATGAGTTCCCCTCTGGACCTCCGCTCGACGAGGCGAAGAACTGGCTTTCTTTGATTTGTGTCCGCAACTTTCACACCAAGCATGCCCAACACCCACTTCTTCCTCCTCCATCCCCAGCCATCCGTCCTCTTCCATACTAAGTTAGATAAAAAGGAAAGCAGTATCACATTAACTGCTTACATGGCTATGTCCTGCCACCCAGTCCCATCTTCTGTTACAAAATAATAAAAATTAAGAAATACTTATGGTTCTTATGGTTAATGAATAATAAGCCAGGATAGATATTAACCTCTTAAACTGCAAAAGCTTGTATATGACACTTTAGTTTCTTACTCTCATAATTACATAATATCTTAGCCTTTTAGGTAATGCTTTACCGAAGGGCAGCCTTCATAAAGCTGCATGACAACCTCCATTAGTCTTTCATGACAACAAACATAAACCCACATAAACATTTATAAAGGCTCTAACCAGCATTAATTGTTATAAAGGCTGCTTTTTCAACAATTTATTTGCCGTCTTCTGGAAGTACCTGGGTTGAGAAATGTGCCAGGATCTGCTAACCCTAGAAAGTGATTCAATGGCCAACATTAAAATGTCCTATGAGTTCTATGATGTGTTTTAAGAATTGCATGTGAAATAGAATAACTGTGGAAAAGATATGACAACACTAAAACATCAGTTGTCATAACATGTTATGTTATTTCACACAGAAAGTGAAATGTCATTACATGATGCTGACATAAATCTGTACATTGCGTATTCATTACGTCAACTTTGAACTTGACAGAACCAGCCTTTATGACAACCAACACTTGTGATAAACCTTTATAAATGTAAGTTAATGTCAGTCATAAGAGACTTGTGTAGGATGTCACTTAACCTTAAACACTGCCTTTCAGTAAAATGTTACCACCTGATACATATAACCAACAAATTCATCATTGTTACTTGGCAATAAATCTTAAGATTAATAGCTAACTAAAAGGCCTGCAAGGGTTAATTTTTTCAATTTAATTATTACTACTAACAAAGGAAGGAAAGGAAGAAAACTATGAAGAAATTAAGAAATGTATGTCCATTCAACATCATCAAGACTATACAAAATGCTATACTCATATTAAAATATACCTGCCTTTCTTTTATGTCTGAAGTGACTCTCGTCTATAACAATGAACTGCCTGCATCCTCCAATATGCTGTCCTTTTCTTCTTCTGGGTTTTTCCACTGACATCACACAAGCCTCTCTCACCTTTTTGACCATTTTTGACAGAGTTGCTGAACTCTCTGCTATTTCATCAGCTATCATGTCGATTTGGCGTAAACGCAGACCTTGAGAAAACCTGTAGGCACATAATGATAGAAAACTTTTTAATTGTTTTTAACACCTCACCAAGACTCTGATTACATGAATTTAAGTTGTAAAGTGCAGCATTTCATGCAGTACATGGATACCTAAAAATGGAACTGGACAAAGATGTTTGAAGTGCTTTTGTTCACCTGAAATGTTTGCTTTGCTTCATTTTAAACAAAGAACATATTTCACTTAAACATAACAAGTAAACTTGCTCATTAGCACAAGAAGTGCCTTTATAGGCTGCACTGTAAACATATTTTTACAGGGCAGAAACACAGTCTTTGCACATTCTGAATAAGAATAATATTTAGTATTTGGTAATATTAAACTCAAGTGCAAAGTTCAAGTTCAAATGGCCACCCCACCCACACCTGTAATATGCAGCAATAGAATGCTGTTGCTAAGACCTAGTAAACCTGTATGTGTAAGCTGCTTTCACCTGTACACAAATTCCATCCATTTGAAGAGACACTTTGGAACGACTAAACGCAGAGTTGTGCCTGACAGATCTCTTTACTTGTTGTCCCCTGTGGAGCCCGTTGACACCTCCTGCATGGATAAGAATTATATTTATGTCCAAGGTGTATTTAAGGTCAAAGGTATTTAGGATAGTCATGATCAATTCCAACACTAAATTACTATTCATTGTACAGATGGGTGATATGGCAAAAACATACTACCACAACACTTCAAGAAGTTTATGATTTCTGACATCTGATAAGTTAGAACAGACAATGTAGTTTCACTTTTAAAAGATGTGATCAAAAACTATTCCAATTATTTGTATTGAACATTTCACACTGTGCTGCACTAAATCAATTAAACAGGACTAATGATGCTCTCTTTGTGATCAGCATGCAGCTGGAGAATATCTTAAAATACTGTAACATGCACGTAAGCTCAGAAAAGCATACTTTAACATATTGTGACATAATTTATTGCAATAAATACTGTCATATTGCCAAACTCTAATTCAGTGTTTCACACCTTTAAATGCATTTCAAAGCATGAACTGCATAAAGGTATTTGATCAAAACTTCTAATTACACTAACAAATACAAAATCTATTTCAGCTAATAATATTGACTTTCTGTAATGGCTCTTTGTTAAGCTATAGTTTTTCTTCTGCCAACTAAACTTATTTTAGATAACTTAGGTTAACTTAGGGTCTGTTGTGTTACATTAACTTACGTAAAAAAGCGTAACGTGACTTACCATTCATAGCAGTCCGAGCAGTCGCTGACTTTGAGCTTCATCTTGTGGTGATCATCTTGTAGTAGTTTCTTCTTTTGGAGCCACTTTATTCATTTTAAATGTTTTCTTTTTGATTTCTTGCCCTCGATCAGTTTCCTCACTTTTTTTCTCAAAATACAACATTTTGGCGCAATTATAACCGGAATACAAGTAAACTATTAAAGTGAAGGTGGAACTTTGGTGGACGAGTTGAGTTTATTCAGGTCTGCACCAGGGGGCGCAACAACACGCTGCTGCATGGAGAAGTGTCGCGGCGACGGAGTTAAACAGCCACTTCAACTCGCTCCAGCAGAGCTCAAAGGGGAAATCCAGGCAAAACGTCGTCGTCAACAAAGACAAACAAGACAACAAGGATGGAGAGGATGGCGCAGGTAAGTGGCGTTAATGTAATGATGCAGCCAGCTAGCTGCCTGCTGGCTATAAACGAACATCAGCAAATGTCGCTAGTTAAGGTTCGCGCCTGTTCCTGGGGCACTTGGCTGTCGTTAGCGAGTTAGTTCGCTGTCTGTATCGCATGTTTTTAACATTCTCGGTCGAATTTCAGCTTTTCAGCTTTGTTGGAGTCTGTAAGAGTAAAGCTATGTTAGCCAACTAGTGAGCTAGTACGGGTTTGCTCTGAACATCGCTGGAGAAAGTATAGCGAATGATGTCTGATCATCGCTCCCACGATCGTTTTAGGAGCCTCTCAGTCAGTATTTCAGTCAGTCAGCTTTCTCCTGCGCAGCTCCGTGGCTGTTGGGCTAACATTAGCTACTATTCTGTTGATGCTATCTTGTTAGGACTTGTGAGGGATGTGTAACGCACAGAAATAGTTTATAACATTTATCCTTTCAGGTCTCAGTAAATAGAGAATCAGCAAAAAAGTAGTTTGTTCTTGAGAAATGTTAACATCACATTACGTTTTGAAACAGCCCACTGTGTGTAAGGATTGCACTGATACAATATCAACACAGTCTCAGCAACAAGATTAATTTCTTTGATTCTTTGAAAATATTGCAGGCCCCCTATTAGCCCCACCTTGAAAAAACAACAGATTCTGCTGGCTGAAGCAGAGAAGAATGAAGAGGCTATGTCAAACACAGTTGCTGACCTGAAAGAAGAAAGGGACAGTCTTCTAAAACAATTAGCCAAATGTAAGTATTTTTATTAATAGAGGTGCAATGTAGCTATGTAGTCTTATTAACCTTTTAGTGCTCCTGCAGCAAAATAATTGTATCTGTGGTTAATTCCTACCACTTCACACAACAATGAATGTTTTAAGTTTTGCTGCAGTTTGCGTCTATTTAAAGTAATGGCCGTTGACAGTAATGCATCAGTAGCACAGTTTTACATTTGCCACACAGAATGATGCAGACCAGCAGAGAAAATTGCAAAATGACATACAGTTTGAGTGTGTAGTTAATCATAATTCTGTGTATTTGGGCATTTATGGTTATGACTCATTTACAAAACTGCTTATTTATTTACACTCATTTTGTGGCAAGATGTTTGATCTGATTGCTACATTTTTTTTTTTGGCTGATTGAGGAATACACAATGCCCCCATTTACACCTGGGACCTCATTTGGTCTTAAAATGGTCGTATGTGAAAATTCACCTGAAAGTAGTGATTTATAAAGCGGAATTTCAACATGAAAGACTATGCGCATTGACGCAGGTTTCCAACCAGACGTATATCTGTGCTTTTGGCAATCATAAGGGAAATGAGGGAAAAGCATGAGGGTAAAAATTACTGTGTGGCACAACCACATTTACCTATCTGCTCAATAGGTTTTTACCTCGTAAAAAAAATCTAGCCTGCATCATTAAAACCACACGTTTATTTGACAAAATAATAAGTCACTAATGGTTGACAGTTAACATGTCATCAGATACTTGCTATATTTGCATTTCTGTAGTGGTCAGCAACAAACTCTCACCAAAGATCAAAAAGTCCCACAACAAAAATGTCATTAATGTAAACTTATTAATGTTAAATTGCTCAGTGACATAGGTCTGCAGCTTTGTTGCGTCGTTATAAGTTTAAATTCAAGTCGGGATCAAAAAGGTACATTCGTCAAATTTTTTGTTTGAGACAAATTTTAGCCATATGTTACACGAGTGTACATACATCCATCTCTCCAAGACACATTAAATGATAAAAGCCCCTCCCAGTATTATGATGGAGCTCTCTCTGCTGTTTTGTTTCAAGGGTAGACTCCACCCTCTGAGCTGCCACCACTTAACAGATCCTTTGATGCTCCTTCAGTTCAGCTCTTAACAAGAGTTTTTCCTCTGGGTTTAATTCTGTAGCCTACTTTGACAGACTTTGGTTAAGGATGTTGTCATAAATATAGCTCCAGTTTAGTTACTTTGCCCTGTCATTAGTCAGCATCTCACTAGAGTGTATTGCAATTCTGTGCACATGATTTATGGCAGACATCACTAATACAGGAGGCTAAGGAGGCTAATTACCCCCACACAGACACGCCTTGCTTATATTTTAAGAATACTCTGTGTTTGTCCAGGTTTTATGTATGTATGTATGTATGTATGTATGTATATATATGCATGCATATACATATACATGTATGAATGGCTAAGTGAGTAAAAGTTGACCTGATTTCCAAAAGGCATAAAGGTAAAGATGACACATTCTTAAATATTTAAAACAGGGTTACCTTTTATTTCCATCTTTTACAGCTTTAAAATAAAATAATAAAAATCAAAGAGCCTGAAGCCAAAGTTTGAGCACCATGTGTGGTCAGTACTTAGTAACACCTCCTTTGGCAAGTGTCGTGCTTTTTGTAGCCAGCTAATAATGTTTTAATTCTTATGGGGATCTTGGGGTTTTTTGCCCATTCTTCCTACCAAAAGGCTTGTAGTTCTGTGAGATTCTTGGGTCGTCTTGCATGCACTGCTCTTTCGAGGTCTGTTCACAGATTTTTGAGGGTCATAGCAAAACCTTTGCTATCTTCTTGTAGCATTCTCCTGCTTTGAGGGCATGAATTGTTTGAATTTTTTGAGTGCTAGGCAGCTGCTTAGAGAAGCCCATGGTTGCTGATAGTTGAGACAAGGGTTGAGGATTTATAAAGCTTTGAAATATGCATTACCTGGCCTTTATGATGATTGTGAACGAGTTATGGCCCTAACAAGCTAATTAAGGTCTGAGACCTTGGTAAAACTTATCTGAGAGCTTAAATCTCTTGCGGTGCCCAAACTTTTGCATGGTGCTCCTTTCCATTTTTTCCCACTCCAGTTGTACAAAACAAAAATAATACAGTGATCTTGCTAAAAGATGTTATTGTTTTTTTTAATTTATGCCTTTTGGAGATCAGCTTTATGTCGGTCTATTTTATTAGTACTGGAATCATTTGCAAAAGAAAGATCTGTTATTTCTCTTCTCATGTCTCATTGATGTTTGGTTTGTTTGATATTAGACCAGAAGAAAGATCAGAAAGGTGACACAGCAGAGGAAGATTTGATTGATCTTTGTGGGGACCAAGACTCAGAGTGGTCTGACTCATCTTCATCCACTACATCATCCTCTTCTACATCAACCTCAAGTTCCTCTGATGAGCGGAGAAAGAAAGGAAAGAAACACAAGTGCTGCCACAAGAAAAAGCTCAAGAGAAATAAGAGCAAAAAAGAAAAAGAAGGAAAGATGCAACAATTTAGACAGAGAGAGAAATGAAACCACAACTAACCCATAGACATATTTAATATTCTACCTGCTGTGAAACAGGTGTTCATAAATCTGAGTGGAGTCTTTGGGGTCTATGTCTATGAGTTGAGCCTTGAGTCAAAGGTAAAAGCCTACTAAAAACCTGCCTAAAATAATGGGCCTTCCATTATACAAAAATATTACAATGTTTAAAAAAGAAAGACAACACAATTTGAAACAGATGGTTAGTCTGCAGTTTATATGGTATGTAAGCTTGCAAACATTTCTGCTATATCAGTTTTTTTCTAACAAAGGGCACATTTTTAAAGCTGTGTCAAAGCAGACAATGCTGTGAGGTGCAGGAGAACAACACTGAAGTAATGTCTGCCCAAGACTGTATCAGTTAGCAAAACTGAAGGGCAAAGACTAGATTAGATTTGAAATATTTTATTCATTTACTGCATTAAGGTTAGCGGTTCAAATCAGTTTCAGTTCTCTAGCAGAAAACTCACAAGTCGTAAGTCTTAAGTTTTAAATCAGTCGGGAGTCGCTGACTAGAGTCCTGCTGTATTAAATGAAATAAGATTAAGGGACTGATGGAAAATTAAGGGAATATTTCAGTTGATTTGTTTGTTTCTCTGTAGTAAGAAATCCTCAGTAGGCTGTAAGAAGATACAGAAAGATTTTGCAGCAGTACAGGAGGGGGAAAAATCTTCATGCTGCCTACAAGGCTGTTGGTGTAGATAGAAACACTGTAGTGGCCAATGCTCCCATTGCAGAGCTTGCTATTGTGGCACGTCAAGAGTACAGTAAGCTGTTGGAGGGTTACTCGCGTCAAGAAAAATTGCAGGCGTTTGCAAAGAAGTGCATGGATCTCTTAAACAATGATGCGCAGTTGTTGACCACTGTGGAAATGTACAAAAAGAAAAACAAACTTTTACCTTTAATGAAAAGAAAATAAGAAGGTTGTTTTTTCATTTGCTACAACTGCCAACACTCTTGAATTAGGAGTTAGATGTTGTGCATAATAGAAAAAGTCAAATTAGCACTTTTAGAGAACATTTGCTTTGGTAAGAACCCTCTGTGTTTTGTTTTAAATTTTTTTTCAAAGAGAAAGTAAAAATACTGTGTTTGTTACAGAGTAAAATAACTACAGCGAGATTATTCAGTTGTTTTTTTTTGGTTTATTCAATAAAGTTCTAACTACTCTGTTATCTCCTTTTGAGGTTTCTCAGTGATTTTAAGGTCCTAAAGTCAAAAGGCAGGTAAAAAATTGTATACCAGCTTATGCTCAATAGTTACATTGAGTAAATGTCTATACATTGTTTTTTGTTTCCACTTTAGATTAGGGGCTGCAAAATGTTTCGTAAATGTTGACCAATTAATGTATAAATGACTTAACAAAAGGACTTTAGTTTGTAAATGACTTATAAGCAATTTTAGATATTCATAAGTACAGAATAGTTTCCTCTTTAGATTAGGGGCTGCAAAAATGCTGCAAATAATTTATATGTAATGAACAGGTCATTTATAAAACATGAGTAAGGAAGTCACTACTGTTTGTTAATGTTTAACAAATCAATTGTAGGCCCAAAATTTTTTAATGGATCTTACTGTGGTTCACAAAAGGCACGTTGAATTAGCAGCTTTGATTTGTGAAGATTTTTTAATTTAATGTTGTTTTGGTTTTTTTTTAAAGTAAATAACATCCTGATTTGTCGATCATTAGTTATGAAACAGTAGCTTATATATTTAAATTACATTTATTGCATATAGCAAAAGCACTTATTGAGAGAAAAATGCTTTCTTGACAGGTTTGCAGTGACGGGAAACAGTCATCAACAACACCAGGTCTTCATACATATGCAGACAGAGAATAAGGAGTTCTCCAGGGAGGTGTGATGACAGTTCTACATATTATTATATATGGGCCATTATAAATCTTGTAAAGAGGACACATTGTAGACTGTATTGATCAAATGCCACCACTGCCATTAATGTATAGAACAAAGAAGAACAACTCTTAAATACTTGATTAGTTCATGATTAGTAAATCATGAAGTAGAAGTTTATAGATGTTTTATTTTGAAAGTTTTTTTTGGCTAAAGAACACCCAAACTTTAAAGTATGTAAATATGCTACTAACATATGAATTTTTATTATAGTATGTACATAACTGATGAATAACTTAAGTGTCTTATAAAGTGTTGTTAATATATTAATTAATGATGTATAGCTCTAAATACATCATTAGTTCATAATTAGTTAATTATGAATTAAAAGCTTATAAATGCTTTATAAATGAACATTATTATAAAAAGTGTTACCAGCAAAGGAAACATTAAATATGAACATAAAGATGCAGTTATTACCAAAGACAGCCTTGATATACTGTACTGTGTCTGTTGTATATCCATCAATGATCTAATTTTGCACACATCAAATTATATTATCTCTTTCTTTATAATGAGGATGTAAAAGCAGTAATGTTACCTTCCACTGTAAGAGTAACAGTATCACTGTGTTGTGATGAGGGTCTGTTATCTCTCTCTCCTCTACACCAGTACTGATCCTGATCTGCTGCTGATCTGATGGTGAAGGTGTTTGTCTGAGACTGATAGACTGCAGTTCTGCTGCTGCCTTTATACCACTGATATCTCCAGTTACTGTAAGACTCTATCTCACACTTCAGAGTGACTGACTCTCCAGTGAACACAGGACTCCATTTGGGTTCTACAGTCAGTGTAGCTCTGGGTAAAGCTGTGAGAACAGAGGAGAGGAGAGAAAAAAGTAATTAGTGTAAAATGTTCAGAGATTTAACATCACATTTAAAAAAGTAAGCATTCTTATCTAGAGAATTTATTTTTGGAGATTTTCTGATAATATTTTTTGATTATTTCAGAAAGAAACTTTAAAGAACAAAACATTTGTGACATTCCAGAAACTACTTATCAAAATATAAATACTGCAATTTAAAATGTATATTTCATGAACACAATATTGACTAACATCAGTTTTTAAAACAATGTATGATGTTGGTAATGGCAATCTACTTTAGCAAAATGTAAAATATAGTTATGAACTCACCCTTTACAGTGAGTGTAACAGAGTTACTGTACTGTGATAATGTTGGTCTGTAATGTCGCACTCCTATACACTGATACTGATCTCCATTATTCACAGCATCTTCTCTGATGGTGAGAGTGTCTTTGTTTACAGTGTAATACACAGACCGAGACACTGGAGTCCGTCTACGCCATGTATCCTGTTTATACCACTGATATGTCCATCCATCATAAGTGATAATCTCACACTTCAGAGTGACTGACTCTCCTCTGAACACAGGACTGTCTGGTTTTACTGTCAGTGTAGATTTGGGTAGATCTACAGAAAGAAGAGAACAGCAGTGCAGATTCAGAGTATTTGGAGTCACTACAATAATGCAAGTTTCCAGTCTGGGTGTTTGATGCCTCCTGCTCTGCACAATTTGGTGTTTTCCTGTTTACACTCTTCAGCTCACTAAGGGCTTGTTAATTAGTTGAGTAGATGGATCAGTCAGAGCAGGGGTTCTCCAGGAACAGTTAAGAACCACTGCGTTAATGAAAAATAAATAAATAAACCAAACATCTGGTCTCATCTGTGTTGCTGTGATACTGAGGTTAATGAACACTGAAGAGATGATCAAACTCACCTGATACAGTCAGTGTAACAGCATCACTGGTGTGTGAGTAGCGTGATGTTCCTCTCACTGTTCCTCTACAGGTGTATTTTCCTCTGTGAGACTCTGTAACAGAGCTGATACTGTACTGCTGTTCATTACTGACAGGAGTGTCTGAATCATCTTTAAACCAGCTGTACTGCCAGTTAGAGACACCTTCTCCCTGTATGACACATCTGAGAGTGACGGTCTCTCCTATAAACACCTGTTCATCAGGTTGTATGGACAACACAGCTTTTGGTCTCTCTGTGAAAACAAAATAAAATAAACTCAGAACAATTAATTCTGATTTAGTTTTTTCATATCTATACACAAATTAAGGAAGGATTTTTTTAAACAGTAGCACACAGAACACATCTCCACACTGTTCACTGCACTAAAAGATTGTTTTCTTAGATAAACATATTCATTTATTACTAGTAATGTTGCTTTAAAAATAAACTCCTGAAGTGCATGAGGCCCAGTACAGCTTTAGACTGGTACAGCTGCTTTCCGATGTACTGCAGGTGCTAAAGTCATCTTCAAAAGTGGTGTAACTGAAAGAGCAGCACCACACACTGTCACCGGGGCAGCACTCCTCTTGTCACTCATTGAAATTATATTTTCTAAGTTGTACTGTCTTCGCCCACCCCGTCTCGTCTCCAGGCTTTTTATCTTATTGTTCTGGTTTATAACATTAGGTTTTGAAAAGGTACAAATATGTACTTTTCACCTGAGACAAACTTATTTCAGGTACACAATTCGACAGTAAAACCACTGTTGTACCTTTGAGGTATATTCACATTGTTTGTACCTTGATGAATGAAAAACCTGAAGTACCTGCACTCAACCTTTATTTCTAACAGTGCAGAATAGTTGAACTAACACAGTAACTAAAATGAAATAATATAGTAAATATGACTAATCAATATAGTAAATAAGATTAACTGATGTACTAAGATTAACTAATAAAATAACTAAGATCAAAAAATATAACATATGAACTAATGCGGTAACTAATGTTAACAAATGAAGAAACTAAGATTAACTAAAATTTTAATCATTATTAACTAATGCATTAACTAGATTTACTAATATAATAACTAGTAATCAGAATTCACTAATAAAATAAATATGAATTAATATGGCAATTAACATGAACTAATTTCATAGTTAATATTAATTAATATAATGCAGTAACATCAACTAAAATAGTAATTAAGACTTAAATATAATAACTAAAAATAACTAATATAGTAATAAAGATCCACCAATATAAAAACTAATATGACATAATATGGTAATGAACAATAATGAATATATTAAGATTTAATAAGTAATATGTAGTAATATGGTAACTGACATTAACTAAAATAGTAATTAAGATGTACTCATATAATA